>NC_139447.1:38694630-38758870 GCF_963924565.1 Ascidiella aspersa | reverse complement strand
GATTCGTTGTGCTTTCCAGTTTCAGCAAAGCTGGTTTAAGTCGCGTTTGTTTTACCTCGTGCTTCAAGGTCATGTCAAGGGTATTTTTTAGCTTGCTTTGCACACGTGGTGGAATTTTATGAGGCAAATGGGAAAGTTTGTGTATTAAATCTGTGTTTATGAAGTTAACAGAGTGAGTAAAATAGCTCGGGATTTTTCCATTTTTTCTGCTGAAAAACCTTAAAATACGCTGGTTGGGAAGAACGGATCTATTATTTTAAATAAAATTTAAGAGAAATATAATTGGCAATTAAGTGTGCTAAATCTTGAAAAGGTTTGTAGTTTTATATTATTTAACAATGTAGCGGCTTGTGATTGCGATCAGACAAAACCGTGGTTATTCTGTTCGAAGAGCATGGCAGGCTGTGACGTCATCCAACATGCCTTTTTTTTTGATACCGTATTAAAAAAACAACATCAGGAATTTCCAGTTTTGTATTTTCTGCTAAGCGTAATGCCACGTAAAACTTATTATCGACATCTGGAATAAAGTATTTAAGTGATGGCTTTTTATGCCAAAACCAGTAGTCTCATAGTAGACCACGGTATACTGTTCCATCGTGAAGTTTTAAACGCGCGCATTTACGTAGGTTAAACTATTGAACGTATCGTAAGTACCTGTAAGTAGGCCTACTAATTTCTAGTTCCATTGTAGTTAGAACCCACAACAACTATTTCTAAATATGCTTATGCTTTTTTTTCTAATTATGTTTTTATTTTAGTTGCTTTAATGTAGCGTATTTGATTTTGAAATAACATTAGACAACAAATGTATTAGGAAAAATACCAATCTACCTACTTTGTGGTTATTAAACTTACCGGTACTGTAAACTATTTATTTCTAGGAAAACCTCTTCACTAACAAGCAAATCTAGTCCACCTAATGATAAGTTCGTAAACTGATTTATTTACGATGGATTGTTTAAGATACTTTTATTTGTTCGAGTTGTTTTTAATGTGCTTTGTTTTTGGAAACAACATCCTTCCAGTGACTCCAGTTAACAGTAAGTTTTTACTGCGACAAAACAAACCTTTGAAAAATTAATAACATAATTTTAAAATTAAACAAATACCCTAATTAAAAGATGTGGTTGCTTAGTTTGTTCAAACGGTTTCTTATTTGGGGAAATTGAATATAGAAAATCACTGCAGTATTTACTGGCAGGGTACGTGACACACAGCGACGTATTAGAACACAAGTAATGAATAACAGAAGTACTGCAAGAGTGGCGCTTATATACAGGCACAGCAATACGTCATAAAGGTCGCACTCAACAATCCTATACAACACAGTATTATACAACAACTCTACATCTCCCTTTCTAGAATGTTGAACGTTAAACTTATAAGTTAAGCCGCTCGGCAGGCTTTACCAAACGACCAGAACGAGTATATACAGGTTCAACAGGGATAGGAATTACATCGCGTCTATTTCTGCGTAGCATTCTAGCACCATCATCAACAACATACGAAGGTGGTACATCATCACATTGTGAGGCAACAGTACACTCTTTTACATGCGTTATAGTGCCTGGAGATAGAGACGGCAAATCTCGACTGCGATGACGTTTATCGAAGTCTCGCTTTTGACGACGTTTTACTTGCTCGTTCGCAGCGCCATTGTGGCACCAGATGTTGTGGGAGTCCTGGCACCGTTGATCTCACTCTTCTCCCCATCGACAGCTCCGCTGGTGACCAACCACATTGCAACGGTGTTGCCCGGTATGCCAGCAACGCTATATAAGGGTCGCCCGATTTATGTAACAAGTTTTTCACCGTTTGAACCGCTCTCTCCGCCTCTCCGTTGCTCTGCGGAAAATGTGGACTACTCGTCACATGGCGAAATCCAAAACTGTCCGCAAACTTTGCGAATGTCATCGATGAGAACTGAGGGCCGTTGTCGGACATAACCTCTTCTGGAATCCCATGTCTTGCGAAAATGGACTTTAAATGAATAATAAGGTTGTCCGACCCGATGTCTTTGTTTAGTAAACCTATTTCAATAAAACGGGAAAAGTAATCTACGACAACCAAGTAATGTTTATTGTTAAAGTAAAATAAGTCACAGCCCACTTTCTGCCATGGATAATCTGGGAGTTTCGTTGGTATCATCATTTCCGGACTGCGGCTGCGTAACTGAGTACATATATGACACCTACTCACGAAAGATTCCACATCGGAGTTTAACCTCGGCCACCAAACGGCTGATTTGGCACGATTACGACATTTTGTAATCCCCTGGTGACCCTCGTGAATGCTGGAAAGTACACTACCTCGTAGATCCTCCGGTACCGCCAACCGATCTCCCTTCATCAAGAGTCCTCTGTGGTAGGCAAGGTCGGAAGAAACCCTTTAAGGAACAAGGTCATTAATAACTATATCTGGCCACTTACTTTGACAGTACTCGATAATTTTCAGGCATGTTGAATCGGTTTGAATGGCTCTACGAATTTCCTCGAGTCTCTTGTCAGTGGCTGGCAAAAACTTTATAACAGCATCGACTTGAGCTTCCACCAAATTCATAAACTGCAACTCGTCTTCATTCTGGCAAGAAACAGGTGATCGGGACAACGTATCCGGAGTTTATAGATTTTTACCTGCGACAAAAGTAATGGTAAAATCATACCACGCCAATCTCATTCGAAAACGCTGAATTCTCGGAGACAATTCGTCAAGATTTTTCTTCATAAATAAACTGATTAGAGGTTTATGGTCGGTTTCAATGCAGAATCGTAAGCCTATTAGGAAATCTCTAAACTTTTCACATGCCCACGTTACCGCCAAAGCTTCTTTTTCTATCTGAGCATACCGTTGCTCAGTTGGATTTAGTGATGGCGAGGCATATGCTACAGGCTTCAAGTCGCCATCAACTTCTTGTCGAAGTACCGCACCCAGGCCGTAAGATGAAGCATCTGCAGATACAACAACTTTTAAACTTGGATTATAATGCACTAATGTCGGTGTGGTAGTAAGCATATTCTTGATCTCGATGAAGGCATCTTCATGTATTTTCTCCCATCTCCACTTCTGATCCTTTGTTAACAGGTCTCTAAGTGGTTTCGTTACCTGCGACAATCGCGGAATAAACTTTGAGAGTTAAGTGGCAATACCAAGAAATTCTCTGACATTGGTTGTATTAGCCGGACGTGACATTTCTGTTATTGCTTTCACTTTATCGGGGTCACTTCGAATCCCTATTTTGTCAATTATGTGACCTAAAAACTTAATTTCGGTTTTTGAAAATTCACGTTTATCGTTAAGTGTTACCCCACAATTACTTAACCTTTGTAAAACTTCGCGAAGACGTCTATCGTGTTCTTCTTGGCAACTTCCGAATACCAACACATCATCCATTTTGCACAGCACCCCATCCAAACCCTCAAGAATGGAAGTCATTTGTCGTTGAAAATGTTCTGGGGCAGAACAAATCCCAAATGGAAGTCTATTGAATAGGGATGTTCAAAGTAGAATCCCAAGGTATTCTAGAATACTAGGTTTCGAATCTAGAATAACGAATCCAGATCCTAGTATATTTTTATTAAATTATTTAACCTCGATTTTGTTTGGGGAATGGATTAATCTTTTTCTACCCTACAGGGCCCACAATCACAGCAATAAATCGCCCAAACAATTTGCTAACATGTGTACATTATAATAAGAAATGTTTTACATTCTTAACAACTGTCATTTAAAGCAGTTGTGTAAACTGTAATACATGTCCACTGTTCAGGTTGTTGCCAAAACTTATATTTTTGCCAATAGTTAGAACAATGCAACACTGCACACAGAAGAACTCTTTAGCAATTCGGTACAGTTTTTAAAAGCATTGTTGGGTCTTAGTGCTTCTTTTTTGACTATAATTGATCTGTTATGAAGTCAAATAATGTACTGCAAGGAATACAAAGTTGCTATTGACATAACAAATACTTGACAATTTACGCTGTGCATAACTGCATAACCTCGCTGAATATTGGCCTAAAGTTGACCTTAAGTAACCCTATAGCGCATTTTCTCGATGGCCAGCACGTGTTACTTTTGCAACTTACGCATTTAGGGAAATTGCGAACTCCGCTCCTGACATTACACGTTAGTCGCTCGCCCAATAACGCTTGATTGACACTTAATTATTAGACGAACGTTATCGCCAGACGCGAAGTAATTGGTCGCCTGAAAAAACGCTGACACTGCACTACCAGGTTACATTAAAGCAAGCACTATAAATTGGTCGCCGCGGCGACAGGCCAACTTACCGCACGCGTTTGTACAATTAGGCGCAAACAATCAGGGGTAAAACATTAAATTATATCGGTTCCAATTACCCGAAATAAACGGCAGAATTGGATTCGATATTCTACTTTGAGCATCCCTACTGTTGAAGCAATAACGGCCACTATCGGCTATAAAAGTAGTTAATAATCTTGACTCTTTAGAAAGAGGAATTTGCCAAAACCCCGAATTTGCATCCAGTTTGCTAAATACCGCTGCGTTAGCCAGTCTTGCTAATGTTGCATCCACAGTTGGCAACCTATAATTTTCTCGACATACGCTTTGATTCAACTTTCACGCATATACGCACCTTTCCGTTATTTTTCCTCACAAAAAACATTCCCGAACACCAGTCGGTTGGTTCCGGTACTTTAGAAATTACTCCCGTCTTGAGCATTTCAATCAATTCAGCTTCGACCGCATCTTTCAGCGGAATAGGAACCCTGCGGGGACTGGACAAACAAAATGGTTTCGCATCCGGTTTAAGTTTCACCCGATATTGCTCACATAGTTGACCCAGCCCCGTAAATAACGATGGGAATAAATTGCGATACCTCTGCGTTGCATCAATCGCGTTTAAACATGACGTTAATCCCATTCTTTTAATAGCCGGCCATCATAATAAAGGCTGGTTTAAATTACGAAAAACATAGATTTCTTCCGTAACAGAAACATCACTATGACATAAGGTGGCAATGAATCTACCTTCACTCGGTAAATCTTCTTTTTGAGGACCACGCAGCGTCTGATCCGGCGGAAGAAGTTTTACCTGTGGAATTCTCCTAAAATCCGCGTAAGAAATTACTGACTCATCCGCGCCAGAGTCCAATCTACAATGTAATCGTAACCCATTAAATGAAATCCAAGCCATTGGACTGGCGCAGTTTTCCCCGGATAAATGGACAATGAAGGAATCTTTAGGTTTCATACAACTTAAAAGAGCGTTTACCTGCGAACCCTTCCATGCCCGCTTGTAGTGGCCGCACCTTCCGCATTGAAAACAAAATGCATTTCTAGCGGGACACACGTGGTGAGCGCTTCTGTAATAATTAGCGCACGACGCACACTTTCTGCCTTTGGGGTCCCTGCTGGCGCGAGGCGTATACCTTTGCATCGTGTCGATCTCCACCTGCTTTACCTGATGATCGTTGGACTGCAAGATTTTTTGTTGTTTCTTAACAAAATTTACGTTTCGAACCAGATTTACTGCCTTAGTTAACGTTAGTTCTGCGTCAAGTTGTAGTCTTTCGGAAAGAGTTTTATCGCAAATACCCACTACTATGCGATCACGAATCATTTCATCTTTGAGAACCCCGTAGTTGCATTTATCGACTTGTGAATACAATGAAGTTATAAAATCATCAACAGTCTGTCCGGTTTCTTGGCAAATGCGATTGAAAGTGGCCCGTTCATAAATAACGTTAACTCGAACATTAAAGTACTCTTTAAACTTATTAATAACCACATCATAAGTCGAAGATTCATCTTCAGACAACGAAAACGAGGACAATACATCATCTCCCGTGTTTCCCAGTAAATAAAGAAACAAGTTCACCTGCTTTTTCTCCGTTTCACTACATAGATCCGACGCTTGTCGATACCTTTCGAAGCGTCGCAGCCAATTGTCCCATCCTTCCGGTTGATTAAAATTAAAAGCTTCCGGTGGTGCAATCTGGCTGTTGAACGACATGTTATGCAGCTGAATCCACTTCTGACACCATGTAGTATTTACTGGCAGGGTACGTGACACACAGCGACGTATTAGAACACAATTAATGAATAACAGAAGTACTGCAAGAGTGGCGCTTATATACAGGCACAGCAATACGTCATAAAGGTCGCACTCAACAATCCTATACAACACAGTATTATACAACAACTCTACAATCACCTTTAGGGGAATTCTGAAATTCGAAGTTGAATCTTTTTTTTATTTTTATTTGAACTTTAATAAATGATGCTTTTCGCTTACTTAGTCAATGGTTTGCTTCAAAACATTAAATTTTCCTTTGGTTCTGGCTTACTCTTGTTCAGATAAAGGTTCGCTAAGGGAAATGGGCGCTTGTCTAGAATCCTACCACAGTTATGAAATCAAGGCACAAAATTGAGTTAGGTTGCGGGTTAGCGTTTGGGTGTGGGTGGGTCAAGTATTATTATATTCTTTATTTAATAATAATACTTGACCCACCTTAACCCAAACGCTAACCCAAATAATGCGCGTTGTGGTAGGATTCTAGACCAGCGCCGGGAAATGTTCTACAATGCGAGAAGCGTTAGCTTTTACCAACTAATGAGAGTATAGAATAGCAAAAGTTGGCGCTCTTTTACTTAAGTACGTGAAAATGAATATAAAAAACTTTCTTCAAATGCCGCATACCACAACACATATTGTTTGCGGGTTAGGGTGCGGGTTAGCGTTTGGTTGAGGGTGGGCCAAGTTATTATTAATAATAAACATAATATTACTTGACCAACCCTCAACCAAACGCTAACCCGCACCCTAACCCAAACAATGTGCGTTGTGGTATGCGGTATTATTTTGTTTTGTTTTTTTGCATACCTTTTCACGTACAATAGTGAAAGAGCGCCCAAAAGTTAAATATATAGTACTCAACGTATCTCATCTTGGCGAATCGAGTCAAATTCTGACTCACTAGGTCGTTTATTTTAAAAGTTTATGTCTCATTTCAATACTTTCATGAAATTTTGATAATTATTGCATACTGACTTGTCTGTCAAATTTCGAAAATTTTTGGTCTATTATTCACACAAAAAAGGATAACGGATCCACTTTCCATTAAAAAAGACATGCAACAAATTTTCAAACCACGGTAATATTGCATTTGCAAAGTGGGTGTTTTTTAACAAGATAAATTAATAATTACACTTTTTCGTCAAACATATATTTATAGGCTATATGGTATATGTAAATTAATATGACGTTTTTTTAGTTGAATACATCAACCTTTCACCAAGCCCCACACAAGTTGTTGGTGGAAAGTTGTTCTACGACGTTTTTCTTGCAAAAACCAACTTCCAAATCAACTTTGTAATCAATGGAGATGTAAGTTACAAAAGTTTTACTATTGTTGAATATATCTGTCTCCAAATGAAGCACTGCGGAAAGTATGGCAAGTGCACCCACAAGTATTTTTCAACCGTTCAAAAATGTACCCCGAAAATATCAGAACTGCACCCCAAATATGTAAAGTGCTTGTGCAACATACAGTTACAGAGCAATGTATGCAATACAGATTGATTTGAAAAATCATAAAGTGGAAATTTGAAAATGCCCCCTAGG
The DNA here is from genome assembly GCF_963924565.1 of Ascidiella aspersa. Classification (NCBI taxonomy): domain Eukaryota; kingdom Metazoa; phylum Chordata; class Ascidiacea; order Phlebobranchia; family Ascidiidae; genus Ascidiella; species Ascidiella aspersa. The sequence goes on along the minus strand of NC_139447.1, from coordinate 38,751,264 downwards.
TGCACTTTTTTGTCCTTTGTTGCACCTGGTCACACAGATTTTTTTCGGCCATGCAGGTTGTAGTTGCTTCATTAAACAATAACATGTCTTTGTTGGTGGTTTATTTGACTGTAAAAGAGCTGCAAAACATATGGCATGTGCTATAGTTTAATGGGATGTAAAAATTTTACTGTTTACAAGATATCTGTCTCCTATTAAGCAGAGGTCGTTTTCTAATTTGAGTAACATTGCTTCAATTACCAAACACTCATATTTATGTTATGAAGCTACAAAAAAAGTTAATGAAGCATGTTGCTTAAATTTGCTGATTGCAGAATGTGAGAACCGGACATTTTTTGATCAATTATTCTTGACTTTGGATATTTAATACTTGTAATTTCAAAAAGTAAGCATAAGCGTTTTTGTGTTCACATGGTTATCTTTTTGACTAATTGCAAAGCTTATAAAATTTGGTTGTCCTTGCCGTTTAATGGATTGTTTATTTAGGCTTCATGTAACTCCATAGTACATATGTGTTCTACTTAACAAGACTGACATAACTGCATACTAAAACACTCAATAGCCAGCTATTTTTAGGCTGTAGTTGTTTTCACAATAATATTTTTTATGTTTTTGTTGATGGTTTTTAACTTTATATGACTGTAAAAGGCTGCAAAACATTAGGCCCATGCGATAGTTTATTGGGGTTAGCAGTTTAATCACACTTTTATTTTTATTAATTCAATCTTAAGTTAGCGTGGCTTATGTATTGTATCATATCAACAAAAAGTTTTTGGTAGAAGTTTCCTTCAACGAAATAAACTAAATTTCTGAACTTTATTAATATTTTAATGTTTTCATTAGCTTGTTATGTTGAATAATTTTAATATAGCCTTAATAAAGTAGAGATGTTTAGCATATTTGTCATAATAAACTGCCTTGATTATATCTAAAAAAAATAGAAAAAATGGAACTACTTTGTTATAGCAAGCTTAGATTCTGTAGTTCAACGTTTTTCACAGATTGCCTGGACATGTCGCTACAATGTTTCCTCCACATGTGAATGCACTCAAAGGATTGGGAGCATTTACAACAACAGAACATATATACCGTAATATTTTAAACTTATTGTTTGGTTAAATGTAACTTTATGTATTAGTTGGGGTTTATGTGAGTGTTTTATCTTATCCCATTTTAGAAATGCCTAAAAAAATAGTTAAATTTAGACTAGGCTACAGTTTGGACTTGATTAAAAGTATTTTTTTCTGTTTAGTTGTTTTTTAAGTGACACAGCTTTCTTGGAAGAATGCCAAAGTGTTCATGATCTGTGTTTGATTTTCAGTTACTGTAAGGTGCGTAGCCAAGATGTTATCACAGTCATTCGTTTAGATCCACTCACTTTAACAGATAAAAATATTTCTGTCACAACGATTGATGGGTTAAGCCTAGCAAGTGAAGATCTTGATGTACAATGTAAGTTGACCTACGTTCTTCATGCTTTGTGGAATAATATTAATTTTCTTCAAATGTTTTTTTCGGCAAATTATCAATCAAGATAACAAGGTATCATGCATTACACAGCAGCAACTACAGAAATATTCTTGAAGAATTATAAATGTCCATAAACTTCCCCTCCTTACCCTATATAAAGTTTTTATTTACAACTTTTTTGTGTGAGTTGTTACAAGTGTGAGCCGGTTAAAAAGGGATCAATAATAAAATAAAATTCTAAATAAAACTAAAAAAGTTGACATTGCAGTTGAATGCTATCATGTTATTTGAAATATGTTTTTGACTGAGGTAAAATAATTGTTTTTATTTATTTAGATTGTGGAAATCAGACATCGGATGGAATTATCCAGGACGTTCCAGCTAACAAAGATTTTAACAGTAGGCACAAATTTACATGCATGAGTGGTTATATCGGTATGAACTTACATCCATACTGTGATTGGGGAGCTTATTGGCATAGAGTGCCTTTGTGCATTTTTGGTAAGTCCTTAAAATTTGTATACACTTGAGTTAGTGTTAAAACATTTACAAGTGGAGTTTATGACAAGTCAATATGTTCAGACAAACATTTAAATAGTCGATTGTTGCTTCTGCTGCATTCTATTTTATTCCCTTATCTTCGGCAATATTGCTCTTGTCCTAAATCAGGGTGGTCCAAACCCAGGCCCGCACATGTGGCCCGCGACATCATTTTTTGTGGCCCGCGAAGCACTGTTGAATTATTGTAATACGTAAAGTCGAGGGTCTAATCAAAGAAATATAACTGACCAACGATCATCGGCAAGCATATTGCAATTGTTTGATTATAGCCCTAGTTACATTATTAAATAAATTAACCGGTTTACTATCGCCCATCAAGGTTTAATCCAGGGGTGGCAAGAACACCCAATTTTGGTATGTGTTAAAGTCGCAGTACGTCCTTTATGGCACTTTCCAAAATGGCTGTTTTGCGAACTTGTCGGTTACATTTGCGTTTTGTTTTACGTCTTTTTAATGGACCAGTACACATAACATAAAAAGTACAACCCTATATAAATTACTATTTTTGCCACTTTAAGGTAAATGAACGATGACATATATAGCTCTTCTGGAAAGTATTGTTTCACAGGATTTCACTGTGACTAATGGTTAACGCCCTGGACCTTTCCATCGTGCAATTCTAGCCAAATATATGTAGTTAAAAAACATTCTAGGCTTATAAATGCAGTATTCTGTTTTGTCAAATACGCAATTTTTTCGCACTTCGCGCGCACCATTTTGCCAGCAGTCTCATTATCACATTACTTTTTGACGATGCTTTCTGTCGTCATCTTTAAACATTTCATGCCCCGTCCTTAGGAAAATCGTTGATCGCTCCTAGCTCGCATGTCGCATATATAGCCTACTTTATGTGGCCCGCCATTACGCCAAGTATATCAAAGAAATATTGTGGCCCGCGATGCTGTCAACCTTGGACCACCCTGTCCTAAATAATCATAGTTGTTATATTGGTCAAACATTAGGCTGGCAGAATCTTGCCAGACTTCCGGTGAATAGCTTTTTGGCCTAAATTCTTGTTTTTTTTGGTCGCACCCCTAAAGATAAAAATACGTGTCTCCCCAAGGAATGTATTAACATAGCCATGTTTAGGTGATAAACAAGGTTGTTAACAAGTAAATCAGTTAACAAGAAGTTGCGCCGAAGGAGCAACATTTTTCGTGACAGAAACAAATACATAAGGGTCATGCTAAAGTACAAGGGGGTTCACTTGTCTAATTTTCTTACTCTAACAGTGTTACATGGATGAGCTGTTTTTAGGCGAAATCGTGTGCAAACATGCAGCAAAAATTCTGACTAAAAGCGTTAAAAAAATTATTTGGTTAAATTGGGAGAAATTTTTAATATATATTGCTTAAAATAATGAGTCAAAGTGCAACATCCTATATGGGCTGAATGGATATAGCTAAAACAGAGACCAATCATAGCAACTGGCTTTTCCTCAGTTAACAAAAATGCTCTGCACTACCGTTACTTTTTTAAGAATTGCACAACAAAATTAATTTCTGCCAACTGTAGCTGCCGAAATAGTTGCGAAGTTGTTAGCATTCTGTCATACTATGACAAACTTTATCGGACTTCTGAATTGGGATTTACAAGGCTGATAAAAACAAGGGTGTTATATGTAACCAATCTTTTCAGTTGAAGCCCCCCTAACCCTTGCAACTTCACCAAATGGAATCTTACCAGGAAGCAACATAACTGCATCAATATCACTTGTGACCAATTCTACTTATTATCACTTTAAATGGATTATATCCAACACTGTGAGTGTGTTTCATTTAATTTAGTTAAATTTCACCCAATTTACTTTAACTAATTTGACTACTCTACTTGTTTTAGGTGGTTGGGAATTGCAATAGTCATTATTGTTACAGAACTTGGTCTGTGTATTACTTTCAAGTTTCATTCAGGTAAGGAGAATGTTATATTTACTTGGGATGTTGTACCTCCCTTTAACATCCACTGTTAGATTGTTTGTTTAACCCGCTGTTACATCATTAAACTCCTTAAGCACGCCGAACGCAACAATGCATGTACTTTTGACTTTGTAATACTAATATAAAAATGTTTACTTACTATCTCCTTATAATAAAAATAAGCTCTTCTGGTATATATTTGTTTGCCAAACAACGCTAAAAAAATAACAAGAGATTAGAGTGACAACGCACAACTTAGTCGTTATCTTTTAGCACCTGTCGGTAAGGGGTTGGGTACAAAACGTCTGTTTTGATGTTCATGACATGAAATTTTATCGTCCTTTTTCTTTTCTTTTTTGTGTCTTTTTACTAAGCGTCTTACTGCCCATGTGTGTCATTCCCTGATGAAGGCTTTCTGAATAGTTGACCGTAACGTTGGACAAATGAATATGAAAGAGCTTAGTTTTAGAAAACAAGAGCATATTTACCTCCTTTACATTGTCAAGTTGAAATGAAATAGTTATCTACTTCTATATGGGCTTTAATGTTCCTACTTTCTAACTAAAAACAAATTTCCTTTTATTATTATTTTTTTACATGTTAAATTTAGTTTAGTTTGAAATGTACACTCAAATGTTTACTGTTTGAAATTTATTGTTATTTTCTCGATGTCTATTTTTAATTTCGTGCAACAAATTTAACTGTTTTAATTTGAAGCGTTGTAAAAAACGTTAGCTCAGTTGAGTTATCGATGAGATTCCACACCAATGCTATCCCTGCGTCGTACAACATAAGTCTTCAAGGTCAATACGATTCCTCATCTTTCGGAAATTTGGAACTCTCAACTTCAAGTAAGATATTTGATTGTATATTCATTTGATCGTTCAAAGCTTAAAAATCCAGTATCTCACTATTTTGTTATTTCTGACATACTTTATTTCTCTTTTCATTACAAAGGTTTAATTTTTTAACAGATTAATTCTTTAGTTGTGTTATGTGTGTACCACGGACTTACAGTTGTAGATTTGACCCAAAATTTCTTTACAGCCGTTTCCAATATTTTTCAGGTCATAAAGTTGCCAATACACAATCACTGTCTAATGCCTTGTTTTAAGATGGACCAAGCATTAGTAATATTCACAATGTTATTTCCAATCTGAAAATAATTTAAGAACATAAAAACTAGTTTTTTTACTGCACTTAAATTGTCCCTTTAATTATACATTTATGCATTGTATCCCATCTACACACAAGCCATATCAATTCGACAAGGTTCATATTGTAAATCAAAACCCTTTTTCACAAAGTATCAATTATGTTGTGTGTTGTAAGGATGTGGAAATCCGAGCCAAGCTGGTGTGTCAGCAGCCCCAGCAAACAGTGGGTTTGGAGCGAGCCACACATTCACCTGCACCACTGGCTACACAGGGACAGCTACCGGGCTCTCAACCTGCCAAGCTGATGGTACTTGGAGCTTGGAGGGAATACCGACCTGCATTGCATCATCAGGTGGGCTGAACATAACACGCTAAACACCAGTTACACTCACTGTGTTGAAAATAAATGAAGAGTAATTCGAAACGTTCAAAATGCTTCCTACTTCTGTATGGGCTTTGAAATTCTTACAACGTCTTACTACAACATCCAACTGTTATACTTCACCACTTTATTTCGGAAATACAATGTTTTTCACTTTACTTGCACCAGTGAGCTTTACTTGTACCTAGTTAATCATTTGCTGGTCATTCAATCTATTTCAAACATGCATGAAAAAGTTGTGTCACCTGTGCTATACTTTAAGCTAGTGATCTAATGCTGTAAGAAATATTCTTATAAATGTCTTCGTCTTAGTATTGCGATCTGTGTGTTGGATTTTTTATATGATTTTATCTTCTATCGCTACATTTTTTGTCGCTTTATTGCTTTCTTTCCTTGTATGTTGTTTATGGCACAAGGATTCATAGTAACACGTCATACTATGCGATACACATCAATAGTATTCATTGAAAAAAATAGATTTACATTATAAAAACCGAATGCAAGTATATATATATAGGTACCTTACATTTATAAACTGTTTGGTTCACGTTAATATGACAATACGGGGTGTATTAGTTTTAATTATACAAAAACCTAGATCTATGTAAATTAATTAAACCAATTCTTTACAGACATATAAAGTTTGAGTGTTGACAGAAAAACATTAACTTACCGGACAATAAGCTTAATCTTGTTGGTTTATACGGTTCTGTTACATGTAGACATATTACCACGGCTGCAAACCCATATTATACACAACGCAACTCACCAAAAATAATCTCTTGAGTCCTTTTACACAACAAACACCACGACAGTCAGGCAAAAAAAGAAAGACCGAATGTATCAGAAAGAGAAAGTTAGTTCACAACGGTTACAGCACCACTGTCTCATAGAAATCAGTAATTACTGGCAAATACGATGTAACCTATACCATATAAGCAATCTCTTGCAGACAATTAAAAGTGAAATAAAACTGTTTGCTTATAGTGTAACGAGATTGTTTAGTTTACCGAAATAACTCGCTGACGAGTCACATAAAGAAAAGAATTGATAAGGCGCGGATTTTTCTTAAGACTTTTGTTCAGCAAAATCAAGTCACCATTTAAATTAAAGCTTTTTAGACCTAAAGTATCTAAAGTAATGTAAATCTGAACTACAACATCGGAATGTGAATAGCAACGAAACCGTGATCAACAAGCCGAAACTGCTGCCAATGGTTTTGGATTCCATAAAGATACATAAATCAGTTGTAAAAATTGTATTAGGTACCTAAAGTTCAAAACTCTTTCCAAAATAGGCAGATGGTTTAATTGGTTGGTCACTGCTTCATTTTTCTTCGTTCGTATGGACGAAAAGAAATGTTATTATTCCAGTTTAAACGTCTGGAAGCGATCGAAAAGCCAGTGCATAATTTTCTTTTTTGTTTTAAACACGCCATTGAATTAATGCCGCTTTCACACAGGCTATAGCCTACTCTAGCCGTGGGGGAGCATTACTCTAATTTACTCTAGCCGTGGGGGAGCATTACTCTAATTTACTCTAGCCGTGGGGGAGCATTACTGAATTTAGACACCAAAGGTCATCAACATAAAAAAATCTGGCAGATTCTTATAACGCGAAATAAACGTATTTTACGTATAACTTAAAAAAAAAAATTTTACCACCGTCTACTCTAAATACTGGTCTATATTTTGAAAATTAAAAAAAAATTAAAACTTAAGAAAAATGTTAATATTCGCCAAGAAAATCAAAACATAGGTTTGAAACTATATTTTTTGTATAACATCGAAATAACCTTTCCAACGATGCCTCGCTTGGTGTGAATTTGTTGGGGAGTAAGTGTTTAATTCGGCAAAAACATATATTAACGTTCATAAGGTATCGTGATAATTTCTCTACAGTATTCTCAATAATAACCAAAAACGAACGATTCTTTGACACACTGTTTTTGTAAGGCTTAGTTTGGCAAAGAACAAAAAATTCTATTAAACAGCATCCAGCGAAAAAGTCAAAAGTCATATGTCAACCATGAACTGAGTACAAATAAAACCACTCCAGGAGAATACAGGCAATCAGGTGGAACTATATAAAGACCAATCGTATTGAAATCTTAACAAGTTTTCGCACAACCGTGCTTCATCAGGTCAAAGTAGAAATGAGAGCAATTTAAATGCACATTAATATTAACAAAGTAGAAGCACAAGCGCGAGTAAAAGGCGATAAGAACAAAGAAGTCTAACATATCCCTATTTAAAATTAGACAAACACGGTCATTTTATGAAAGAATTAAATCAGAATATCTAAAAGATGATTCGCAAAAAAATACATTTATATGAACTGGTAAAAATGACCCAAAATTTAATAACTCAACAATATCAGACATCACTACAAACAAGCATAAACAAAATATTGCACAAATTGTTTGTCGATTAAAAAAGGTCGTTAAAAAAGCTCAAAGTTCTTTTAAAAACTACGCTATTTCATTTTTACTTTATGGCAGCTTTTGCTGGTCAGTAAAGTTAAAGTAACACGAAAAACAAAAAACAAAATTGTAAGATTAAGAGTTTTTCCTGTGACCTTGCAATGTAGCATTTAGTAAATACGTTAAACATAGTGAACAACTTAAATATTTGTTCTTTGCACCCGTTATAGTGACCATCCAGCTCCTTGTATCACCATCAGCGTTACAAACAGCACTTGCACTTCCGATGTAACCAGAAGTACAGGTGAGATCTTTAGAGCTTCCCACAATTATCAGGTCAGATGTGGATGGAGATACGTAGAAAGGACTTGGTGGTATCGTGGTCGTATCGCAAACTTTTCGCGGAAACAATAATAAAGGTCGTGTTTACAGCTCAAACTATCCACCAATTATATTATCAAAGGTTGGATTGACATCTAGAAACTTTTATCACTATTGATATTGATTCAAATATGATATTTAATGTTTGCGGTATTTTTGTGTAATATCAATGGCTTCTAACATTTGCTTAATTATCTGTTGTTTTTTCCAACTCAGTTAAACTTTACGTTAGGTTCCGTTGAAAAACATTAGAAACAAACGTTTCAAGGGGTCATATCTTAAACAATCCATCGTAAATAAATCAGTTTACGAACTTAGCAGTTAGTTTTACTTGTTAGTTAAGAGGTTTTCCTAGAAATAAATAGTTTACAGTACCGGTAAGTTTAAAAACCACAAAGTAGGTAGATAGGTATTTTTCTAATAAATGTGTTGTCTTATTTGACTTCAAAAACAAATATGCTACCGTACATTAAGCAACTAAAATAAAAAGATAATTAGAAGAAAATGGAAGAATATTTACTGCGATAACTCACAGGTAGGCCTACTCACTATACGTTCAACAATTTTACCTTCGTAATCGTAAACATATGCGCGATCATTATTCCACGATGGAACAGTACAATGAGACTGCTGGTTTTTGGCATAAAAAGCCATCACTTAAATACTTTATTCCAGATGTCGATAATAAGTTTTACGTGGCATTACGCTTAGCAGAAAATACAAAACTGGAAATTCCTGATGTTGTTTTTTTAATACGGTATCAAAAAAGGCATGTTGGATGACGTCACAGCCTGCCATGCTCTTCAAACAGAATAACCACGGTTTTGTCTGATCGCAATCACAAGCCGCTACATTGTTAAATAATATAAAACTACAAACCTTTTCAAGATTTAGCACATTTAATTGCCAATTATATTTCTCTTAAATTTTATTTAAAATAATGTATCCGTTCTTCCCAACCAGCGCATTTCATCGCCCGAGGCAACTTCAAGTCAACATTTGTTAAGATTTATTCGAAGCGTACACAAAATGCGACCTACTTCTAAGAGCTTTGATATTTATTCTCCGCGTAACTATAACCCTCCAGTTATTACACATAAGATTATGGAAGCCAAGTTTGCCTTCCCATGCAGGTTCACTAGTAATTATATTCCCACACTTTTCTGACCATCAGCATTCGCTCTGGTCTAGCATCTTATCATAGGGTTGCCATACGTCCGGATTTCCCCGGACATGTCCGGAATTTTAGTGTTCAAACTGCGTCCGGGGGGAAATGCCGACATATGCTTAAATGTCCGGAATTTTTTTAAATTGTTTGTTGCGTTACGGGTAATAATTTCATTGTTACGTCATAAATGACAATACAAAGCTTTATTTGGGATACATAGATGATTGAGTGGAGCTGGGCTAATAGCTGAAGGCCTTATATCTCGGTCGATATTGCAAAATTTAGAACATGTCTGGTACGATAAGAGCGTATATTCGCTGAAGAAAATTATAAAGCAGTAAAAGCAGTAGAAAAATAGCGCAACAAGAAGTTTGTTGCAGACCAAATGAGAACTTGCATACGTGTATTGCAATCCAACATCTTTTCTGTTTGTGTATAGTTTCGTGTTTATGCTTTCTTTCACGGTAAACTACTTTGGTAATATTCTAAAGTTGGTCAATGAACTGAGGTAAATTTGTTATGGATTTGCGCATTATCAAATATAGTAACCCTAGCCTAGAGATCACCAGAGGTCAGCAACCTACGGCCCGCGGGCCGGATGCGCCCCGCCAAATGTAATTCATTTGGTCCGCCGCCTCTTTGACAAACTGGATGCGAGTCCATTTGAAATACTTTTTGACTATTTTAACTACGTAAGTGCGAAAAATTTTCCCGCTTGGCGCTAATGATCTTTCTACGTCCAACTTGTTTACGTTTTGATGCGGTCTTTTGAATTAGATCAGCGCTTCTTTACCGTTAACGGAAAACGTATTATATTTTTAATATTTTTATTTTCGGCAATGTAATAAAAACTTGCCAGAAACTTAAAAGAAATGCTGGTATACCTAAAAAATCGCGCTCGCTTCGCTGGCCATGTGCGCCTGGAAGTTATCGCGTTTCTTCAAACTATTTTATTACATTTTTCATTTGTAGTATGGATAACAACGTTTGGGCTCCAATTTTAAACCAAACAACGCTTTTTTTCGCGCTGTGCGCCAACACTTACTGCCTTCTTCAATGTAATTAAACAAGTTTTTTTTAAGTGAAAAAACACAATTTTTCTCAGTTAACATTTTGTGCGGCGCACAAAGACCTTTCTGAGTTTGGTGTTGGCCCGCGACTAGAAAAAGGTTGCCGATCCTGGTCTAAACCAACCTTTGATTGTTCTCACTAAAATCTTGGTGCTGTATAGCACACTTCACTTTTGGGTTTTTACAAAGTTATCAATATTTTGTAGGGTACATTTACATAAATAAAGCACCATAACAATTAAAGCGTGTCCAATATGTTTACTATTCGTATTTGGTGGATCATCATGTTGTCAGGTTTGGCTGTGGTGGATCATGGCAGAAATAATTTGAACACCCCTGGACTAGCGAATTCAAGAAACTATGTTCAAAAATCCACTCCGGTATACAATGGATAGGCAAAGCATTGCTAGTGTGACGTCATATTTACAGACAATGTGTTCATACCTCATTTTAAAAACCGCTTGTGGAAACTAAAGAGTGTCCGGATTTCATGCCACGAAAATATGGTAACCCTATCTTATCACCATTTTTAACATAAACGAAACGATTTATCAAAATAAAAATTGCAAGACATAAATTAATATTGGAGAATAAACATAATAATAATGCTTAACCCACCAAAACACAAACGCTAACCAGCACCCTAACCCAAATAATGTAAGCAATATAACCTCCCGGACGAAAATGCGGCAAACACTTGAGCGACAATCATCGCCGCGAAATTGTTGGTTTGTTTAACAATGCAATCTCCAACAAACCCAATTCAAATTAATCAACTAAAATACCGTACATAAAAAGTAACCTTAAAGCAGAACAGCCCAATGTATGACCCACGATGCTGAGAATAGTTAAGTGCTAATCACCATGAAGTTCTCAATCATAGCTGAACAGTTTTTCACCGACACTCTCCACAACCGGGCAACTTCAGCTATTAAGGCACTCCAGCCGTAAGTTCAAAATAAGAACAACAACAACGTCGCAATAAACACATTTGGGACAAATTCAAAACAATTAGAAAATTATTTACCCGATGGTTTTTTAAAGTAGCTTGCAAAGTTTCCAATTTAGGAATAAAGTCAATTTTTTTTAACGACTTTTATTTTCTTTGTCGACACTTTTAAATAGCTAGCAGTATTTTAGAAATTTTTTTCGTCAGTTATTTAATTTTTTTTATCTATATTTCCAAACTAAAGATAGTTGTTTTCAAAGTTTCTTTCTTTTTTTATTAGCCGAAATTAGTTTCGCAAGACAACTTAAAACGTTTAGTTAAAAAACACAAAACTAGGATGTTGAACAATTTAAATAAGCATAATTATTTAAACAATAGCTAACATGAGGCACTGTAAATAAAAACATTACTTGTATGATGTATATGAAGATAATTTATTTAAATACAAAGGCAGGGATGTCAAATATAAATGTAGGTAATTCGTAGTTTACATTAGAAAGGTGACAAGCGAGAAATAATTCCGAATAAAGTAGTAAGTAATCAGCATGTATATTTGAGGCAAACGTTTTATTAGGAATATACAGCTTTATGCGAAGCGATGATTGTATATTGTTGCCTCAGGCTCTATGCGTTGGATTGAGGTTTTTCAGCGAAAATATCGCAAAGTTTATCGCGAAGTTTAAAGTTATGCGAATGACTGAAAGTTGCGCCATATGTTGATATTAGCTGCTGTTTTTTCTTCAATATAATTTTTAAAAATTCGGCGCTGGTGTAGAATCCTACCACATTTTTTCCGCTGGTTTGGGTTTGGGTAGGTTAAGTATTATTGTTATATATATTCTCCAATATATATTAGCCTACTATCTTGCAATTTCAATTTTGACCATTTGTTACGTTCATGTTAAAAAAGCTGATAAGATGCTAGACCGAAGCCGTGAATGCTGATGGTAAGAAAAGTGTGGGAAAGATAATAACTAGTGAACCTGCATTAGAAGGCAAACTTGATTTTGACTGCGTGGGTTAAGATAATGGCTGGAAATTGTTTTTAGACGTAAACGAATGTTAAAGCCCATACTGAAGTGGTTTGCATTTTGTTACCATTTTAAATAAATCTTAAGATAATAGCTGGAGGTTGTAGTTAGACGTAAGCTGAATATTAAAGCCATTATGTTTAACATTGAGTATTTGACAATCCAAAGAAGCAAATACCAAATAGACTCGTTATGTTTATTTATTTGTTTCGTAACAATGGAATGCGCGAATTTCCGTCATTATATCGCGGTGCAATCATCCGGGATTATGTAGTAATCGCGTTTTAATGCAATACTTTCCTTCATTATAAGTAAATCAGCATTCAGTGGTGTAATAAGCGAGCTGTTTTACTAAAAATTAAAAAAAAATTTTGCTTCTAATAGTCACTTATAAGTCGTTAATGTTACAAAACAATTAACCCGACAACTTCAGGATAATTAATATTTTTCGCGAATTCGCAACAAAATCTTTTTTCGTGCTTTAATTACCCCCGAAAGTTTAAATTCCTTGCAGTATTTTTTTGAACGACTTCATTATTTTCATAGTTACGCCTCAACCTCGGAAGAAATCTAAATTTGCGAGCTTCGCCTTATTGGTGAGAAGTTCAACGAAACATGTGGAAAGTGTTGTGATTCGTTGTGCTTTCCAGTTTCCGCAAAGCTGGTTTAAGACGCGCTTATTTTATGAACCTCGTGCTTCAAAGTCACGTCAAGGGTATTTTTGAGGTTGCTTTGCACACGTGGCAGCTTTGAATAGCGGATCGAGTCCTCGTGCATTTTTGCGCACGTTTTTTGAGGCAAATGGAAAAGTTTGTTTATCAAGTCTCTGTTCATGAGTTCAACAAAGTGAGAAATAGCTCGGGTGGTTTTCCACTCCTGACTATATTTGTTCACTGAATAGTTATTCTGTTGATAATACCTTTAAAGTGGCTGATTTAGGAAGAAAAAAATGGCTGATTTAGGAAGAACATATATCTTTATTTAAATAAAATTTAGGAGAAATAGTGTACTGCCCGAAAAACATGCTTTACAGCGCTCTTTTTATAGATAAACACTGCTTACGTGCGTTACAGTTTTTTTATTGGAAAACACTGATATAATTGCTTTGTAGTGCTCTTTTCACGGGGAAACACTGCATTAGGTGCTTAACAGTGTTTTTTTTTATTCGGAAACACTGCATTAGGTGCTTAACAGTGTTTTTTTTTATTCGGAAACACTGCATTAGGTGCTTAACAGTGTTCTTTTTATTCGGAAACACTGCTTTAGGTTTTAACAGTACACTTTTTGATGGAAAAATACTACTTAAGGTTCTTTACAGGACTGTTTTTGTTGGGAAACACTGTTTGAGGTGATTTCAAAGTTCCGGTTCGGATGTAATTTGTGATGAAAATGTGGTTCAATAAATGTAAAGTTACGTGACGTAAATATGCAGCTTATTTTTGAAATGTCTGAAAAATAAAAAAATGAACGTTTTATTTAATGAGTAGCCAATTATTTTCTTCATAAAACTTCTAACGTGGCATAACTTGACTCTGTAAAAATGAGGTTTTGACGTCATTCTGAAGTGAACCGCTTTTTGTGACAGGTTCGGGTTCGGTTAAGGTTCAGGTTGGGGAAATTTGACCTAAAACCGGTTCATAAAGTCCCGGTAAGGTTCCGGTTCGACTTAACCTAAATAGTTACTTTAACAAAAGTTTTGGAGCTATAACGATTACAGTACGCTTCCATGAAATTTTACACCGCATCTCTTATTCAAAAGATGTAGGTGCTAATTTAAACACATCTTAATGTGGGCAGTTCGGCCATGCAAAGTGGCTTAGATGGTCCGACAATATGGCAAACTTTATGTATTGTACTTTCAACCTAGAGTTCTCGGCAATTCCGTCATTTCCGTTTAATAAATTTTGTGGGCAGAAATTTATGTGGAATCAATTAAAAATTGAATGTATAATACATTAAAAAAAAAAAAAAACTCAGATTAGTGATTTCTGCAATCATTAAAACAATAGACTTTCGACAAATGTTTTATGTTTATAGGCTATTACTGCTATTAATTTCTTCAGCTAGAATGATCTTCAGAAATTATATTATTGCTTTATAAAACTAGTATAAAACCCATAGCAAACGCATTTTACTTGAAAAATATAGATTAAACATATTACTTAAAATTTTATTTTTCGCGATTATGCGATTTTTTGCAAAATTTCATTTTATTTTTAGGAAAATCTTTTAACTAAAGCAAAACTAGTCTACTTGATGCTAAGTTTGTAAACTGATTTATTTACGATGGATTGTTTAAGACTTTTTTATTTATTTGGGATGTTTTCTATGTGCCTTGTTCTTGGGAACAACGTCACTCCGGATGACAGTAAGTTTTTACTGCGATTATAAAAGATTGCATTTTCATTATATCCTGCAGTACAGGTTTGTAAACGTATTTTAACACCTTTAAATAATGCAACTATACGTTTATAATTTTGCCTTAAATATTAATACCACTATTAGGACATAAAAATAGCTTAGAAAAAACAATATTAAAATTTTATTATAGAACTTAAACCCTAATTAAAAAAAAGAAATTTAATATAATAAATCACCTTTAGGGGAATCCCAAAATCCGAAGTCAAATAATATTTTTTTTTCATCAGTCCAGGGTTGCCAGATTGGCCTTTTTCAAAGTCTGTTGGCCTTAGAAATTATACTTTGACCTTTTTTTAGATTTGGCCTTAAATTTGGCTTTTTTTAATTTACTCTTTAAAATACATAATACATTATTGGGCGCTGGTCTAAAATCCTTCCACAGCCGCTTGAAACAATTATGAAATCAACGCACGATATTGGGTTAGGACGCGAATCAACGTTTGGCTGTGGGTGGGTCAAGTATTTATATATTCATTATTTAATAATATTGCTTAACCCAAATAATTGTGTTGTGGCAGGATTCTACACCAGCACCATTTATTGTTGTGGTTATCCAAGTTGACTGTAAGTTATAACTAGATATATTTACTGTAACTGCAGCTGGTGTCAATCTATTTTAGATTTATACTTTTATCCCTTTACAATGCCTAAGTGGAAGACTAGTTATGAAGGTGGAAGAAAATACAATAAAGCTTAGGAAAAATCTTACCTGTGGTTAAAATGTGCGGATGATGGGCAAAATTTAATAAAATGATCATACGCATTATCTACGTAAATTCTATTTATCTAATATATGTTTCGATCATTCCCCAAATTCTACGCCATATTTGAACCCCTTTCGCATCAAAGGCATATTTTAAGTGGGAAGTTTTCGGCCCATATCTGTTTTTGCTTGCAGAAACAAGTTAAGAAAAATAAAAAACAAAATATATAATATAAAGTACACAATACAAAATATTAAAAAAATAAAAAATAAAAAAAATAAAATAAAGTAAAAATTGAAAATAAACACTAAGCCCTGAAAATATACCCCCTGACAAAATATACAACAACCGCACCCCTGTCTAGTTCTTTTTTGGTTTCCTATGGTATGTTTCAGACCGAGTTTTGTCCGAAGCTTTATAGAAAAAGTAGACATCGTAGAACCTTCAAATTTTCAGACATGGCGTAGAGTGGTATGTAGGTGCTTTGTAAAAGTTTATGAGGCTGCACTTCCAGGGGCCTTTGCTTGGGGGGTAAAAACCTGAAATATTGCGTTTTAGCACTTTGTAGCTAACGACAGCCATCTAGCAGCAGAAAAACTTTCATACAGAATTCGTTCATATTCGCTTGCTTTGTCCAGCTCGCGTCGCGACGAGGCGGCTGCTGGCATCCCTGCTGCGCCCTATTGTCCCGCGCGTGCAACATTTGTGTTGGAAGTGGCTTGCCTAGTAAAACTATGCACATGCGACTTGCCTTTCATAAAGAGGCCTCTCTAAGTAAAAAAACCTATTGCTCTTACAACACAAAATATTTTACCACCGCAAATTTAAATGCGAATCCTACAGGCAGTGTACACATCTCTGTTAGCACATGTTGTAATTGTTGCACCATTCAAACATATCAACACCAGGTCTAAGCAAATATAATTATACAAGGGCCGCAACAACAAAAAGCTTAAGTTTAACGCATTCTTAACGACGACGTTACAAAGCTACGTCATAACATGGCGTCATAAATAAATAAATCTTGCGTTTATTGGATTTAAATTGGCAAAACTTTCAATATAAAACGTGGCTTATTAGGCACATAAACGTGTTTGCATATTGCTCAAAACTACAGATTTAAACTCTGTTTGAACAGTGATTGCTCAGACCAAGGCATGGTAAAAATTTACACAGTAAAAGTCGGAAAAAGTATAGCAAACCATAGACGTTAAATCATTTAGACAGAATGAAAATATTGACTTTTTAAACATGCTAGCTGACCAAAATGTAATAACATGGCCGTAAGCATTATCTACGTAAATTTTTATTGATCAAATGTATGTTTCGATCATTTGCCAAAATCTACGCCATATTTGAACCCCCTTCGCTTCAAAGCCATAAGTTATTATATTATTATACACAACTTATAATTGTGTGTAGATATGTTGGATTGGAGTAACATACAGAACAGGTGCAAATAGCAAATATTCTCCAAATACGATGTTTCCAATATTCTCCAAATCGTATTTCATCGTATTGTCGCGGTAATACACAAAGAGGTAAGGCCGTGAATAAAGTTTCACCCACCGTACAATTAACGGAGGGAAGCATTTCGAGTAGGGATGTTCAAGGCAGAATATCGGCGACACATTTATAATGCTTGCTTTAAATGCGGCGTCAGCATTTTTTGGGGCGACCAATTACTTCGCGATAAGCTTCGCCTAATAATTAAGTGTCAATAGGGTGTATTTACCGCCGCAAGTTTAAATGCGAAATCTTAAGGCAGTCTACGCCTCTCTGTTAGCACCTGTTGTGCATCTTGCTCCAACCAGCATATCAACATCAGGCCTAAACTTATCTAGCAAAACTTTCGATTTAATAGTTTGCGTATTAGGCACGTAATAGTGTTTTTCATATTGTTTGAAACGACAGATTTAAAGCCTGTTTTAACAGTGATTGCTCGGACCAAGCTATGGTAAAAAATTACCCAGTGAAAGTTTGCAAAAGTATAGCAAACCATAGGCGTTAAACCATTTTTAGTCTTTAAGAGAATGATAATATTTGATTTTCAAACACGTAAGCTGGTCAAAATTTAATAAAATAGCCATATGCATTATCTAAGTAAATTCTATTTATCAAATATATGTTTCGATCATTCCCCAAATTCTACGCCATATTTGAACCCCTTTCGCATCAAAGGCATATTTTAAGTGGGGAAGTTTTCGGCCCATATCTGTTTTTGCTTGCAGAAACAAGTTAAGGAAAATGAAAAACAAAATATATAATATAAAGTACACAATACAAAATATTAAAAAAAAATTAAAAAAAAAAAAAAATTAATATAAAGTAAAAATTGAAAATAAACACTAAGCCCTGAAAATATATCCCCTGACAAAATATACAACAACCGCACCCCCGTCTAGTTTTTTTTTGGTTTCATATGGTTTGCTATGGTTTGCTATGGCATGTTTCAGACCGATTTTTGTCCAGAGCATTATAGAAAAAGTGAACATCGTAGAACTTTTACATTTTCAGACATGGCGTAGAGTGGTATGAAGGTGCTATGTAGAGGTTTATGAGGCTGCACCCCTAGGCACCTCCAATTGGGGGAAAAAACAAAAGTGTTACGTCATCGTTTTAGTTCATAACAGCTATCTACTACTATCTAGCGGCAGAAAAACTTCAATACAGAATGCTTTCATTCACTTGCTTTATTCAGCTCGCGTCGCGACGAGGCGGCTGCTGGCATCCCTGCTGTGCCTCATTGTCCTGCACGTGCAACGTTTTTGTTCGAAGTGGCTTGCCTAGTAAAACTAGGCGCATGCGACTTGCCTTTCATAAAGAGGCCTCTCTAAGTAAAAAAACCTATTGCTCTTACAACACAAAATATTTTACCACCACAAATTTAAATGCGAAACCTGGAGGCAGTGGACACATTTCTGTTAGCACCTGTTGTAATTGTTGCACCATTCAAACATATCAACACCAGGCCTAAACAAATATAATTATACAAGGGCCGCAACAACAAAAAGCTTAAGTTTAACGCATTCTTAACGACGACGTTACAAAGCTACGTCATAACATGACGTCATAAATAAATAAATCTTGCGTTTATTGGATTTAAATTGGCAAAACTTTCAATATAAAACGTGGCTTATTAGGCACATAAAAGTGTTTGCATATTGTGAAGAAGCGACCGACCGCCTGCTGCGCTTTATTGTCCCGCGCGTGAGACTTTCATTGTGCGAAGTAGCTCGTCCAACACTGGGCGCGTACGACTTGCATTTTAAAAAAAGGCTTCTCTTTAGTAAAATTACTTATTCCTCTTAAGAAACAACTTATTTTACCGCCGCAAATTTAAATGCGAGATCTGGTGGCAACTCCAATCCAACATATCAACACCAGGCCTACACAACTTAAAATTGTGTGTTGATATGTTGGATTGGAGTAACATAATATACAGGTGCAAATAGCAAATATTCTCCAAATACGATTTTCTCAAATATTCTTCACGTATTTCATCGTATTGTCGCGGTAATACAAAAAGAGGTAAGGCCGTGAATAAACTTTCACCCACCGTACAATTAACGCAGGAAAGCATTGCGAGTAGGGATGTTCACAGCAGAATATCGGTTTTCGGGCGACCAATTACTTCGCGGTAAGCTTCGCCTAATAATCAAATGTCAATAGGGTGTATTTATCGCAGCAAATTTAAATACGAAATCTTGAGACAGTGTACGCCTCTCTGTTAGCACCTGTTGTGAAAGTTGCTCCAACCAACATACCAACATCAGGCCTAAACAACTAGCAGAACTTTCGATTTAATAGTTTGCGTATTAGGCACATAATAGTGTTTTTCATATTGTTTGAAACTACAAATTTAAAGTCTGTTTTAACAGTGATTGCTCGGACCAAGCCATGGTAAAAATTTACCGAGTAAAAGTTTGCAAAAGTATAGCAAACCATAGACGTTAAACCATTTTTAGTCTTTAAGAGAATAATAATATTTGATTTTCAAACACGTACGCTGGTCAAAATGTCATAAAATGGCCATACGCATTATCTACGTAAATTCTATTTATCAAATATATGTTTCGAACATTCCCCAAATTTTACGCCATATTTGAACCCCTTTCGCATCAAAGGCATAAGTAAAGTGGGGAAGTTTTCGGCCCATATCTGTTTTTGCTTGCAGAAACAAGTTAAGGAAAATAAAAAACAAAATATATAATATAAAGTACACAATACAAAATATTAAAAAAAAAAAATTAAAATAAAGTAAAAATTGAAAATAAACACTAAGCCCTGAAAATATATCCCCTGACAAAATATACAACAACCGCACCCCCGTCTAGTTTTTAATTGTTAATTTCGCATATTGTTAATCCTCTTCATACAAATGTATGTATACGATCGGAGTGCAATAATCAACAATTAACTGTTATGACGTAACAATAACTTAGTGTAGCGCGCGATGCGGTGCTTGGAACTTGGTGTAAAAAAGCAGCAGTGACGTAATATACGCGCCATTGTGACGTACACGCTAAGTTCAGGCGGAACTAAGCAAGAGACTTTAAAGTTTAACGTTGTCCGGTAGTATGAGGCCTACCCAGGTGAAATGTTTCACACATTGCTCATAGTGAAATAACATATTTAGCAAACTAAACTTTTTAAAAATCATTTGATATAAACATTAATTAATATTTAGTCAGAATCCTGCTTGAACATAAAGTGTGTTGAAAGTTAATCACATAAAATAAAATCTAGCCTTCAAAAAGAGTCATGACTCGACCGCCAGTTATTCAGGAGTGGGGAATTAATATTCGCTTAAAGACTTTGTACGGGTTTAAATCTTTTGGAAGTCGCAAGGTATTTTATAATTCAGCGTTAAAATAATCGCAATAATAAATTTACCATCTCGTAGCAAACTATCGCGTAATTAAGTGGTTGTGTTTAAACAGTTTAGTTTTGTTTTGTAAGATTTTTTTAATATACTAACTGTAAACCATAGAATTGCTGTAAACCAGGACGTGCGACAAATTTCAATGCAGATCAAATTCGAATATGAAAAATCGACGCTACATTGGTTTTATAAGAAAAAAATTCAGTGACATCTTATTACAATTAATAAGAAACAATTGCGAAATGCTTGCACGATTTGCAGCACTATAAATATGAGTCATATATTGCGCACATAACAACCTGTATTTTATACGTTATTGGCGCGGACGAGTTCTTATCACTTTGCATCCTATACGTATTTCTTCCTGCGCAGACCGGTATAACACATATCACATAGGGGTAAAAATATAGTTGTCCCTTGTTTTCAAACGCGGGTGGCGTGACCCCTCGTTCCCCAGGAATAGACGACAGTGTTTTAAGGTAAATATAAAATATATGGTTACAAGGAAATGTAACAAACCGGTTGTATTAGTTCCTTAATTGACTTGGCCAACGTTTGCATCGCAGCATTTGAAAGCTGACAACGCCGAAGTATCAGCTCCTCAATATTGTGGATGGCAGCAGATATTGCACGAGCACTCTCATCATCAACTTCGTTACAGCCAAGAACGAGTGATTTGATCTGTGGGTGAGATGAAACTTTGGATTTAATAAACATTTTGTGACAGCTAAATTACGCGTAATTCAGGGGTTTCCAAACATTTTGCGACCTCGCACCACTTGGACGTTCTGTATTGCCACGCGTACCAATTTTTGCAAAACAACTAAAACAACAGAATTAGTTACGTAACAATTATAATAGGCTTCGGTATTATTGTTTTGTAAACAAAACCAGATAAACAAAGTATAAAGTTGTGAATCCATTTTTTGTGAAAAAAAAACGGAAGCTACTTGCGTACCACCTAAAAAACCTCCGTGTACCACAAAAAACCTCCGTGTACTACAGGTTGGGAACCCCTGGTTTAAGTTATTAAATGTATGGGCGTCCCTTAGTGTTCTGGTCAATAAAACACAGTTTGTATTGTGTTACGTCATTACTAGATTGCAACACAATTCGAGAAGGGAGTCGGCGCCTGATGGTGTTAGAGTGTGGGTGTGCGACGGTGTTAGAGTGTGGGTGTTTCCAGTCAAGTTTTTAGAACAAAGGTCAGGGTTACGGGGAGGTTGGGCTTGTGCTTGCTGCGGGCTCCACATCACAACTATTTACAATATACCACATGACTTACGCCTTTGCGCCAATTCCACAATAAAATGTGCGTGAATGATAAGGATGGGAGCCGATGCACCAGTGACAGCTACCCACAAAGCCGCCGAGAGTGGCGACGGGACCCGGGGCTGCGGATTGTAGCAAAGCACAACGAAACCACAGAGTGACAGAGTGACTAGCGACTGTTAATGTGCTACAACAAAGAGCAGGCGTGCAACTAGCAAGTTTGTATGCCACGATTAGCGAAACATCTGCGCCGAGCTGTGCACCAAGTCAGCAAAATACAAGCTGCTGTCGAGGAAAATAAGTTGCGTCAATTTCAAACTAAACACGTGGTTTTAGAATACGCCTATAGAGAATAGTTTTGCGTCAACTATAATAACTTAACAATAGCGACTTTGAAACGCGAACGACAGTCTCCATTATACCTCCTTTTAAGAATCTGCTTCCGTTAAAAAATGCCGTTACACCAATATCGGTTATTAGCATAGACAGCAAACAGCGAGAAACATTAAAAGCGTCTAACTAGGTGATTTTAGCGAGAAAAAAACGAAAGAAGGTTTGACTTGCGAGGTTAATTGTCGAGTACGCACTTGCTAATCAGCCAACCTGAACGAATAACGAAAGAAATAAAACATCTTGCGTTTACGGTCGACCAAAAAAAGACGAAAAACGGCGTTTTGGGTTTGATTTCAGTTTCGCTTTAGCTTAAGACGCGTGACCCATTTACATTGAAAGCATTACCGTTTCCAAACGTTTATTAAACCCTGACAAAAACGAACAAAGAAACGTTAATATTACTTACCAAGGGGGTGTCCGTACCACCAAACCCCCCTTGGATACGCCACTAGTAATAACGTAATAATAGCCCGGGCAAACACTTGGTGCCCCTTGTTTTGAAACGCAGGGGGCGTGACCCCTTGTTCCCCAGGAATTGACGCCAGTGTTTTAAGGTAAATATAAAATGTATGGTTACAAGGAACTGTCACAAACCGGTTGTTTTAGTTCCTTCATTGACTTGGCCAACGTTTGCATCGTAGCATTTGAAAGCTTACAATTCCAAAGTATGAGCTTCTCAATATTGTGGATAGCAGCAGATATTGCACGAGCACTCTCATCATTAACTTTGTTGCAGCTAAGATCGAGTGATTTGATCTGTGGGTGAGATGAAACTTTAGATTTAATAAACATTTTAAATAATCACCAGCGCCCACTGGTGGCGGGTATCCCTTTAACAAATAAATCAAGTGATTGTTACAAAATGTTGCGCCCATTGTTGGATAGAGAGGCAATTGTTGCAGTATTTTATTTTTTTCAACTTAACCCGGTTTTGTTTAAAGTTTCTCTTCTACTTCAATTTGAATATGCCAGCGGCTTACCAGGATCCAAGACACGAATATTCAAATTACTGTAGCGACCAAACGCAGTGGGAACACTTCCCGATGTATTTTACCACACAACTTAACCCTTGACCCTTAACCTTAGGGAAAACCTGGGGTTCACAGGATATTTTAATAGGATGCTTAGAATTGTAGCAAAAACTCCCATTTTAATAAGACCAGTTAAAAGTATTCTAATAAATTTAAATCTGCACAGTTCTAATGTGTACTTTACAAGTGAACTCGACGAACGGCAGGGAAGTGACTCAAGACCCTTCAATAAATGAAATAGAAAACAATATGGCGACTAACTAGTCTAAATAGAAAAAAATAGAGCATGTTTAAGAAAGAACAAACAAAATAAAGTTGTTTAACTGTTAACTTGTAGTCTTGAAATTTGAAATTTAAATAGAAGATTAGAGCTGTCAATAAACTATAGTAACATTATTGACTCACTGGTTTGTGAAGTAGAGCAATGGTGTAAGCAAGTTCTTGTAAATCATCATTTGTTATTCTGGATGAACTTAGATTTACTTCATCAAAATGTTGCAAGCAAAGAGACAGGATTGCCACAACATCAGATATTGGTATTTTTGATTTCAACACAACAAATTGCTTAAAGTTGAAAGCCCTTGACTAAAATTAATATTAATGTTTTGCAATATACACTTGTACCTCTACAAATATATATGACATAGTGCAACCTGGACGTGAATATTTAGCTTCTTTATTCTAAGTAGTAAACGAAAGAATTACTTGATGCCAGACAAACAAAAAAGGCGATTTCAGGGGCAAGTATGTGTGTGAGGTGCTTAGCCAAGTGTGGCGCGCTATAGCGAGTATATATTTTATTTCAGACACAACATTAAACATTACGTTTTAAGTTTATTTAAATTTCAACTTGCAAATTGCTGGGTCATAAAAATGACTGCAATCATTTTGTTTAAAAAGTTTTACGCTGTTACGCCAACCTCTTTTGCTTGTTTTTCAATTTAAGATTTACAAAACCAAAAAAATAATTTGATTTTGATGATCACCGAGATCAGTGGTTCTCAAAGTTATTTTCGTAATCCTCCATTAAAGACTTAAACAATGTTAATTCCTCCCCAAAAAATCCCAAAAGGAATATTGCCAAAATTTCACAGTATATGGATATGATGTGCAAGGTGCATTTTTCTGATTCATTTTAGAGATAACAGTGAACATTACAAAAGTAGGAATCAATTAAAAAACAATTATAAAAACGCAAAGAACAGTTTTACAGAACGAAATTTACATAAGATATTTACAAAGCGTTATTCATTGTTAATGTAAACCATGAGCTTCATATTTTAAACAAAAAAAACAATGAAAATTGAGGAGAAAAGCATGACAGTTTTGCCTGAAGATTTCCACGTTTACAAATGTCAAGTGTTCCTCTTTTTGGTTAAAATATTTGTAATGGCGCTAAAACCACATTCAACTAAACATGTAGTCGGAATTGGAAGAAGTGTTTGCTCTGCAACGGTTAATCCTTAGCACACAAACTTGTGGATCCAACCAAATGTTTTTTAAATGAATGATTTGGTAAAAGTCGCTCTCGAGCACTTGCTTTGGCATTTTGCAGAATTTAAAATATATCTGGGCAATCTTATGTTTCACCATTTCTTTACTTTACTTTTAAGTATTACTTTTACCATGCTTTTACAACCATGCTAAAACAAACAAACAGTATAAAACAGACACCTGGTGCTAGGGAACTTTACTTACTGTGACGAAACAATAGATATTGTAAACCAAACTGAGTCTATTATGACGTAGGTTTAACACAGTTAAAGCAGCATATTGTCTTAACTTAAAGGCTACTTTAAGTCGTATAGCAAGTAGACGTTCCCATTTAAACTTCGAGCAGTTAGTTATGTGTTATATTTATCAAATAATTATTCATCCACTTTTCCTCCACAATTCCTCCCTGGAACAAATTTCCTCCCCCAAAAAATTTAAAATTCCCCCAATGTAAGCCAAGTGGCTCGCTTTGAGAACCACTGACCTAGATAATTGCGATAAATTCGGACACAACCAGCGGCAAACAGTCAAGGAACGACCAGCGCCTTTGAGGTTTGAAAATGTAAGCTCCACGCTCCACGATTAACGCGAAATGAAAAACACATCACACTTTATGGCAATTCTATCTACGTAAAGTGTAGCGCCACGTAATGCAACGTTTATGAAGTAAAAATGTTTTGCATTTCAAACAATATTTCCGCACTCTTTATCCATCTATCGACAATGTTACGCTATCTATAGGATTATTTATGGTTACATATTAATTGCCACATTCATATTTTGTGTTGATCGGCTATTATTCCACGAGGCTAGCAAATTTACACGGACATATAACGACGTAATATACAACCTTTTACACCAAACCCCACCTCAAAGTACATCACCATCTCCTCTAAAAACTCTACCGAAATTCTAAATCCACCCATTACCCATCACTTACCCCAAACAGGGGCAAACAATTCGGTGCTAAAACAGTCGTTCAAACTAGGGCGCCTATACGTCGACAACAGAACGGCCGATCGCCTCATACCCTCTCCCTACAGTTTCATGTATTATTTTGGCCATTTAGGCTTTATTCCGATAAACTTATGACTTATTTTAACAGGTCTAGGTTTTATTTAGACAATTTAGATATTATTCTGTCGTGGATATTACTGCGTATGACTTTATTATGTCGTTGGTCTAAATACTAGAGATCTTTCTGGCCGATATCCGATTTTTAACGCTTCAAACTAGGGCGCCTAAACGTTGACACCAAAACGGCCGAGCTTCCACCACCCTCTCCCTACGGTTTCAGGCGTGATTTGGACATCGAGGCTTTATTCCGATAAACTTAGGACTTATTCCACAACAGGTTCTGTCGTAGATATGACTGCTGCGACTTTTTATGTCGTTGGTTATAATACTAGAGATCGACAGATTTAATTTGTTATTTTGCCGATACCGATATTCGATTTTAACGCTTTTGTCAGCCGATACTTGGTACCGCTAACGATTATATTGAATATAGTTAAAGTTAAAAAAATGAAAGAAAGTCTAAAAAAATTACATTTCAGTTTATTTACCTATATTTATTTAAGTTTAATTTGCTCATTAACGTGGCATGATGCTAAACAAAAAAAAAAGAAACTTGTTTAATTTTTAGAAACTATTCTATATCCTACTTTTTAGGTACGGACGCTTCCTTTTTTATTTAATTTTATAAACCATTGTTCCGAAGTAAATTTAAATCTATCTATCTATCTTAGTAAATAAATATATAAATCGGTATTTGTCTAACTAATGCTATGGTAATAAATATTGATTACCCTGCTAGATATAGAGGCTTTGTAGATCTTATTGTGTGTTGCTGTGGAATTGTTTTATTCTGTTTAACCACGTAAATTCAGGTAGATTTTGCATTGTATTGCGCTTATTGTTACCTTAGATTTGTTCACAACCAGTTTTTCCATCAGATCAGTTTTATGATTTCCAATCACGACATCACCATGCTTGGATATTTTGCCTTCATGGATCACATATGAAGTCAAGACAAGCTGATCAATGTTGCACTTGGACAAAGCGTCTATTCCTGATTTGCCGATAATGTTTCCAGTAAGATCAAGTGTGGAAGGCTGAAATGTTACAAATGGGATGCAAGAATTAATTAAAGATAGATGAGAACTATAGAAAAAATATTCTCAAATGTAGTAAAGAGAAGTAAAACAATTTTAAATGCTGCCAATAATATTTTAGTATGCAAGACAGATACTTATTGTGCTATTATTGCTATATAAATAAAAGAACAAATGTCAAACCCTTGTGTTTGATAATCCCTTAGCAATGGACTTGGCACCCTTTGTAGTTATTCCACAGCCAGATAATATAAGACTGTCAATATTTGTCAAAACATCATAAACAATTAAAGCACCTTCATCACCAATAACATTATTAGAAAGATCAAGTGTTGAAATCTGTAAATAAAGATAATGTCTGCAATATCTTAAAATATTGTTCAATCATTTTAGGTAACAAAAATGGAAAAATAATGTTAAAAGTAATAAAAAGTGTTCAATAAAAACAATAGACATTTATTCATATCTTTTTTAACATTGAACCTTAGTATGTAATAACTTTGTAGCAAGTGACTTGGCACCCTTTGTAGTTATTCCACATCCAGATAATTTAAGACTTTCAATATTCGGCAAAACATCAACAACCATTAAAGCACCTTCATCACCAATATCATTATTGGAAAGATCAAGTGTTAAAATCTGTAAATAAAGGCTATGTCGGCAATATTTCAAAATTGTCAAATTAAAGTAATAAATAAGTGTTCAATAAAAACAATAGACATTTATGTACATTTTTTTGACATTGAACCTTATTATGTAATAACTTTGTAGCAATGGACTTGGCACCCTTGAAGTTATTCCACATCCAGATAATTTAAGACATTTAATATTTGTCAAAACATCAACAACAATAATAGCACCTTCATCACCAATAATATTATTGGAAAGATCAAGTGTAGAAAGCTGAAATGTTACAAATGAGATAGCAGGGATATATCAAAAAAAGATAAAAAAATATTTCTCATGTGTAGTGAAAAGAAGTAAAACAATTTGTAATGCTGTCAATAATATTTAAGTATGCAAGGCAGATACGAATTGTACTTTATTGCAGTATAAATAAAAACAAATATTAAACCTTGGTGTTTGACAATCCCTTATAAATGGACTTGGCACCCTTTGTAGTTATTCCACAGCCAGATAATTTAAGACTGTCAATATTTGTCAAAATATTAGAAACAGTGGAAGCACCTCCATCACCAATAATATTATTGGAAAGATCAAGTGTTGAAATCTGTAATTTAGATCTTAGTATTAACAGAAATTATCAGTGCAAAAGAAAATTAAGAAACACATAGTTAAAATTTACTGCAATATACATGAATAGTTTTAAAGTGACACTGGATACAATTCAACCTTGGTACTTTCCAGTCGAAGTGATTCCACGAAAAAAGAAAATCCTTTTCCTTGAAAGTGTTTTATCCCCAAGTTTATGGAATCACTTTCCAATTCAGGTTCTGATGGAAAAAAAACAACTAAAATTAATTTAAAAAAATATTACGTGTATATAATATTTACAATCATGTAGTTCTGAGGTGTTAAATTTTAAAATACCATTCCAAACATAAATACTGCAAAGTTACGTTAAGAACATAGACCTATGTTATTGATTTCCACTTAAAAAGTATAAATGTCAGAATCCTAACTGGTGATATATAACTAATAACTAATAGGGGGTAAATAGCAACAATAACTTGCAATAAATAATAATTGACTAAGACATGCAAAATCTATCAGGAAACCAGTTGCAATTTAGGATGTAGCTGTCACATTCATAATTATGGTTCAAGTTAGTTTAAATATTGTTGAAAATTATCACAAAACTTTGGAGGTAGCTAAGTGCATATTATCATGGTTGTAAAACATTTATAGTGCTTGCGTTAAATGTGGTTTCATTTTAAGATTCACTTTTTTGGCGACCATTTACTTGCTGATTGTGATAACATGTCAACTAAAAGTTATTGGGAAAGTGGCCAACATGAAATGCCGGTGCACATATTTCCAACCGCCTATATTTAAGTATGCTAAAGGTCACTTAAAGTTAACCACAACATAACTTTTATCCATAGCAACACAATAGTTGCAATTACCCACTGCGTTTGTGACCACATTCAACTACAACACAAGGATTTTTCAGAAAACATTTAAAAGTATGGAAACATTTGTATAGAATTCATTTTGTTGCATACCACAAAATACATGGAATTGTAATACACAACTACACAAAATATAATCATGATTTTACCAATGTGGTAAATTATTATTATATTTTGTGTAGTTGTGCATCACAATCCCGACAATATGGTTTTAGACATCATTGTTTTAAATTGCAGTGATTGGGTATTTGTTTAATACTGTAAATTTTAAGAATGTTTGGTAATTCATTGTTGTTTTGTGACAAAAGAATATATTATGATTAACCTCTGAGCAAAATAGAAATCAAATCAATAAATAAAAGTAAACCAGGATTTGTTTTTTTGATTGATTATATTTAAAAACCTAATCTTCTTGAACTCTCATTTATGTTTTTGTGGCATTTTCTACTGATTAGTACAATAGTAAGTAATATGCATTATAGATTCAAAGTTCTACTCCAAATGAGTGTCTGTGTAAAACCGAATGGTGCTTGTTGTTAGCTAACAATAGTTGTGGCCCCTTTAACATTAAACACTTTAGGTAAAATGCTTTGCAATAATAAAAGAAAGTGGGGTCAAACACATTTAGAATCATTATGTGGCCCGAAAAAAAAAATTTTTTTTTGGACACATGTTGTTTTTGTCCGAATTATTTTTTTTTTTTCAGTCAATTTTTTATGGCTCACTTTTGACAAGGAAAAACACATAGTTAGAACATGAAATTTTCACAACTGTTAAATACCCTCCCAAATTGGTTCTAATATAAAAAAAAAATTGCCTAGGTTCTAAATTTTTTTGTGGCACACTTTTGACAAGGAAAAAAACATAGTTGGAACATGAAAATTTCACAACTGTTAAATACCTTCCCAAAGTTGTTTCTAATATAAAAAAATTTTGCCCAGGTTCCAAGGGGTGGTTTTTAGGGGGGAAAAACTGTCATTTTTTGTTAATTTTGGTTTTGAGTACTTTTCAGAGATAAAAAAATTAAAAAAAAATCTCATATATTTCTGGATGATGGATACATGACATATACAAGTAACAAAATTTTAAACTTTACCCCTGAACTGTTCATCCGGGGGGGTCAAAATGTAAAACACTTTAGGAAATTTCAATGATATATTTACACTGGAAGGAAATGACATAAACATCTGAAAATTTCACAAATGTTAGAGAACCATTTAAAGCTGATGTTAAAACATTTTACCTCTTGAAAAAGGGGGAGTATTTTAGGGGGGCAAAATTAAAATGCGGCCGTTTTTGTGTTTAGAGGTGTCTAAAAAACTAAAGAAAACATTGTTAAATAGTTTTCAATTATAAAGTCAAATTATAGGTTGCTTCACAGCAAAATTTTGACCGTCAACTCAAAATAATTAACCCATGGGGGAAGATAATTAACCAAAAATATAGAAATTAAAGTGATTTTTTGATGGAATAAAAATTGCGAACATGCCTTTTCATTTAAACTTGCGGCGATAAAATATGTTGTTTTGTAAGAGCAATAAGTTAATATACTAAGAGAAGCCTCTTTCTAAAAGGCAAGTCGCTCGCGCTTAGTTTCACTGAGACGAGACACTTTGCACGATGAATGTTGCACGCGCTGGACAAAATAAGCACAGCAGGGAGGTTTGCTTCGCAGCAAAATTTAAATAAGACCACTGGCAATCAATCTTGTAAAAGTGCACTATGACCAACCTATAACACGCAACTTCGGGCAACATCCGCTTTTGCCTGCTAAAGCACCGAAACTGGAAGCACAATATTGGGAGTATATGGACACTGACAAATAAGACCCGTTGAAATGATATAGAATAACTAAGGAATAACACCCTGGTAAAGTATAGTGGTACTGCGCTATACCCTCCTGGTAAAATATAGTGGAACTGCGCTATAAACCCCTGGGAAAATATAGTAGAACCGCGCTATACCCCCCTAGCAAAATATACAAAAACCGCACACCCTGTCTAGTTACCTTTGTTTCTGCTTATATCAAGTGATACAGCTTTGATTGAGAGCAGATAGACAAAACTGGGGACATCAGATGGTAAGACGCGTCCTTGAAACTTGATTTGACTTGGCAAGTACTCAGCAACATTTTTATCAAGTTCTGGATCTCTGAGCTCATTCAACCAGCCACTGATGGTTATAAGCTTTTTTGTGTCAGTTGAACTAATTTGCTGCACAAACTGAACTGCAAACTTGACTAATTTGGATCTTTTGGCCTCACATATCTGATGGTTGGGCTCACAACTGCATGCGGTGAGAAATGAGCTAACTGTTGAGTTCAGTGCAATGTTAAAATATCCGAACATGAATCTTGACACAACTTCCCATCGACTTTCAGGTAACTTAGGAAGAATGTTAATAAATTCATCCAGAGTGGAATAAAACACCAAGTGGAGAGCTGAGAAGTTTTCTTGCAATAACAAATGTGTGAAGCTTGTTCGTTTGAAACCTTCCAGTATTTTTAGGCTAACATTATACCTGGGATCAACATAGTGCATGAGAAAGGCATCTGCATCACTTTGATCCATGCCTACATCACTAAAGTTCTTGGCTGTGAACGTAAGATCTCCTTTTTCAAAACCATTCCATGCCAAAAGAGCAATTTTGCTTAAGTGAGCATGTTTTTCCCTGATGTGTTCACTTTGGCAGAAATACTCCAGAACTTTAAAAAATATATATGTGAGGGATTCTATTTCCAGCTCTTTACCTTCTGCAAAGTGTATGTTTATGACATACATAATGATTATGCAGAGAGCAGGAACGCGACACAAAACAGCAATGTCTCTCTTTCTTTCCAAATAAGCCATTACTAATGTAACCTGTTCTGCCGTTTTACAGATTTGTTCACAAATCTTTTTTCGTGAAGCAGCTGAAATACCTCGAAGGTTAAAGACAGATGTTGTTTGAATCATTTTAGTCATATGGTGAAATTGACCAGGCCTACAAGTGAAAACTTTTATGGATTTTTTCCAAACTTTAGCTTTAAACAGCCTCTTTATATGAACATCAGCTGTTGCTATTTCATCTGATGGTAATGGTTCATCTCTGAAGAAAGCATCAGTATTTGCTTCATCTAAACCATCACATACAAATACAACATTTTCACCGTCCCCAATTTCTTCCATTAAAGACTTTTCTGTAGTTTGCTCATGTCGAAATGTGATGTCTGTTCCATTTAAACACATTTGTAGAAGTGTAGTTTTGGTTTCAAAGTTGATTTCCCGACAAAACACAAAGAAAATGTATTTGCATTTTGGAAAAAGCTTTTGCTTTAGAATCATTTCAACAAACATCCGGGTAAGAGTGGTCTTGCCAATACCAGCTTGTCCGATAAACACAATGTTGTTGCCGTTTCGGTCGATGTAGTCCTGTCTGGCTTCTTCAGAGGCATGTTGTCTTGCATCTGACTCTGCTTGTTTAAAAGCCTGCTCTATCGCTTCACTGATGCCAAGGCTTTCTGATTCCTGTGATAAAAGTTGCTGGAAATCTTCTCGTTTGCTGTAATGTCCTTCTTTATTGAGTTGTTCGATAGATTTTGGTTCATTTTTAGTTAATGCAACAGGCACCAGCTGAATTGGCTGCTCGCGATCAAGTTTTATCGGCATATTTCTTATTCCTGATAATAATTGCGCATGTTTTCGCAATATCTTTTTTTGTTTTGCTCGCCAAACTACAAATAAATAAATATACATTTTACAAATATTTTAGAGCATAACAACATTTAAATGGAAAATTTAATGTAAACTACACTTAACTTACTTTTATCTGGAATTAATTGCAAAGCTCTAGTTAATAAAGAAGGTTCATCTGGCTTTGCTTCATTTGTATCTGAAAACAAAGAAAGTGTTATTCTTAGGTAGAATAGATTAACAGTACAGGCATTTTGTTGACAAATATTAGATAGAGGAATATGCAAGTCTCTGTAGTGTGCCTAATGCGTCATGTATTCTTTAACACTATTGTCAATCCAACCAAATAAAGCTGCACGTCATGCAATTCAACTGGATTCAAGCTACATTTTTGCACCACTTAACTTAAAAACAACTTAACTATAAGGAAACAATAAGTAAAGCAGACGGTGCACCCCTAGGTTGTAGCTCCACACCCCAACCCTCATGCATTTGATAATGTCATAAAACATTTGCGGCAACCCTTAAATAAAAATATATTGATTCTTAGATTAGTATCGCTCGTTATTCCCTTGTTTATCACCTAATTATGGCAAAGCTTTTACGTGCGTTAAGTTTAAAGGTGCACAAATATTGAACAATTTAAGCCAAAAACGCTTGTCATCAGAAGGCTGTTGACTTTTGCTTTTTGCATACACCTTTTCATTAAACATTTATTAATAAAATTGGATTACATATTTTAATTTTTGCACCAAAAACAACTTGCTTCCTATATATTGCTTTTCGACTGAGTTTGCCAGTTTTATGCCTTTAACATTTTATTTTTATGTCAATGGCTTGACTTGGGAAACTTAGGATTTGGACTGGGACTTGATTTGGTATTTATTCAAAAAGATTTGGCTTTGGCTTAATGTAAAAAGGTTTCTTTATAATTTTCAACCTTTTTGGGTTTTATATTACCATTTTTTATTATTTTAAACTTTAAACAAAAAACTTACAGTTGGTGGGCTTTGGTTGGTCTGATTCAGCACATTCACTTGATTTATTTAAGTAATGATGGTGATGTTCTATGTTGACATTTTGATTTACGATGCTGCCTTCCACTAAAATATCCAAATGGTAGAAACATATGTAAATAAAACACATTAATTGCAAAATGATGAAAGTTGTGGCAAAGATTTACATACTTATGTACTTCAGTTAAAAACCATGCTACAATCACATTGCTGTCAGTTTTTATAATAGCATTAAAACAATATAAAAGCAACACGTTGAAATAATACATATATAATGGTAAAAATAAATATTTATAAAACGTGGTTACTGTGAATAGACCTTGCTATATATGTCTCACCACAATGAAATACTGTGTTCTTTACAGTTTGTGGTGAAGTAATAACCTTAAAATCCATGTATTTTTACACATTTCATTAAAGAGCAAGCCAATCAAAAACAAGATAATATTTGGTCGGCCTTAGTACTGTGGTTTATTAAACATTTTACATTTATTGTGGAGCATTGATATTTTAGTTTTTATGAAATAAAAAGTTTAACACTTTACCAAACTACTTACCCGTTGTATTAGTAGGGTTGTTGTAAGTGTTGTCAGTTTTTATAATATCCCTCCCAGCCTGCTGGGCATAGTCTGGAATTGAGTAATTTAATTAAAAAAATTATGAATCTTATTGAAAGTTTCACCAAATACCAATGGTAACACTAAATTCTCTCAAGAAGAAATATCCATTATTTTCCAGGCTAAAAAGTATTTCATTAAATAGACAGATGGACAAACACTTTATGCATAAGATTTTTACAAAGACTGCACAACTACATGGTTTGATGTTATTATTATGGATAACACTTCAACTTGAAGAGATTACATTCATCATCAAATCTGAACAAAGTGTTCGTCATAGATGACAATAAGCCTGTTTATATGCACCTTTCGCGGGCAGATTAGATTTAGGTTCAATCCGGATTGAAAAGTAATCCCTTGCAGCGTCGTAACTACATAGCGCGAAATTCAAGCCAGCTTGAGTGTACAAACTGTACTGATATGCATTATTACGTAATATTCCAGTAAACCTCTGACGCACAACCGATTTTTTGGCTTAGGCTACTCCTTGCGGTAGCAATCTATTGCTGCTTGTTCGTTTTTATAAACCTAAAATTGAAAAAAAACAAGAGTTACTTGAGTTTGGTTTGCCGAATTATGTTTTTGACTGTATAGTGCTTTAGTTTACCTGCCACACAGTATATAAGTGCAGGAAAGTTAAGCTTATGTGTGCTGGTCAACGCTATATACAAGGCAGAGTGGAAAAGAAGGTGATGAGATGTACCAAACATGACTAATGAAAACTGTATTTGGCGCTGTCCTAAAATCCTACCACAGTGTTTAATAATTATTAAAGCAATGTACAATATTTGGGTGAGGGTGGGCCAAGTATTACTATTTAAACCTACCCAAACCCGCATCCTTTGTGGATTCTAGACCAACCCCTCTGTCAAAAATTAGTATCTAACGAGTGTACGTAATATTCTTTCCTTAACTTGTTGTTTTGTTCACTACCAGCCGTTCGTGTTACGTCATAATGCCCCAAAAGTGGCGTGATGTTTACTGCGTTAAATCAGGTCATTCTACATTAAACGATTTCGGCCGTCCACAAAACGAACAGATTGAGCGGCGAACGGATTGAAAACCACTCCTTTTGACCGATTAAGAAACAAGAGAACTTAATTCATTCCAGCACCAAAACGAGAGAGAATGAATTAACGAAACAGATTCAAATCCGGCTTGAACGTGCATATAAACGGGCTTACTGTGAAACAATACATTTAAGTAAGCTAACCAGGAACACCAAATACCTTTTGCTTGCATTGTGGTTTGCCTGGAGTCCACATTTTGATGTCGTGAATCTGCAAAGCAACAACAACTAATATAATGTGGTGTGCTAAGTTATATTTCAATAATGTCATCATTTTCAAGCAAGTTGTTTATTTTAATTCTAATGCAGTTCTAACTTTCCTTGTGAAAGAGACACATCTCTAGTAAGGCTGCTTAAATCTGTCTGGAAACAGAATTGGTTTTGAACTTTTGTTTTGTTTCTAATAAATTCATTCATCAGCATGTTGAACTTTATTAGGGAGAACTTAAGACTTCCATGAAGAGGAAGTGAAACACGCATTGGGGCAATATGTGGTACAGGTCTCCTTGCTAATTAATTATAACAGGGGACATACAAATTTTCTTTTACGATTTTAGAAAAGCGTTTTACATTGACAAGGCAAGAAAGCAGTTCTGAATGTAATATGCTGTACACTGCTATCAAAGTTTTGCCTTGTGTGTGAAAATGACCTGCACTGCTAATATATTTGTAAGTGAGCTCAGCTAATAACTTGATTTGCATATCTACAGTCCAGGTTGTAATGACTTAAGTCAATGATTTGAATTAAGTGCACTTAAGTCACTGTTTTCAAATGACTTGACTCTAATTGTACCACCTTGTGATATTTTCCCATTGATTTCCACTCTTTGGAACAATCTACATCCCAGTGCTGCCTTTTTACCACTTAAACCAAGCATTGCAAGTGCTAAACTTTTTCAAAATGTCATATTAGTGATTTCAAATATTATGTGATTGAATGTGTGGAAACAACAACAAGGTTTTTTGAATCTTTAAAAAAAACTCTTCTGATTATTTTGCCGACAGAGTCTCCAAGTTACAAGCATACAGTCATACTGGCAATAACTGTAGCAACCATTTTAATCTATTTAATGAATTCAAATAAATGCGATAAGTGCAAAGCTAAAACGTTTAAAAAAAAGTACAAACCTAAAACGTTTATTGTATTCATTAAATTTGGATTTTTGGAAACTGTTGTATGCCTTTTATTTAAATAAACCAGTGATTTTACATACTCAGGCACCCAAGTACATTTTAACACAATTTTTAACTTACCCGTTTTTTCTCTGTTTTCCGTATATGCCCTAGGAGTCCTAGCTAGTTTCACAGCAAAAGTTTAAATCAATGATTAAACTAAGAAACTACATTCAAACACTAATTAGAAATTACCTTGTTTAGAAGTCCCTTCTCTTGATTGTCCAGCAGATTCATGCTGAAACATAAATTAAAATCAAGATCATAAAGAGCTATGCATATGTTGGTATTTTAAGCAGTGTGTCAATCAAACCAAACCCGAACCGGAACTTTATGAACCGGTTTCAAGCCACTTTTTCCTGAACCTTAGCAGAGCCTGAACCATTTTTTGTAGGATTTTATCACCGCTCTGTTTATTGCTGTGTTTCTGAGATTTGTGAATGTACTCAAAGAGCAATATCTACTGAGTGGATTGACTCTGCCTAGAGTTCAAGAAGTTAAGGTCAGGTATTCTAGCGGCCTGTTCCCTGGAGGCAGATAACAACTTGTAAGGGACTAAGTCAGCTGTCGGCTCTCGTGTACAGGGTCAGCACCTACTTACACCAAGTATGGCAGAAAGCTGGCAGCTTGGTGACTATGTCAGCCGAAGAATCACACAAAAAACCGAAGAAATTGGTCCAAATAAAAAAATTTAAAAATAAAAAATTAAATTTAAAATTTTTTTTTTGACAAATCGATTTTCCAAACAAACGTGTGCTCGTTATGCACATATTCAATCCAACATTTTTTTTTAATTTTTACTTGATTTAGTTCTTCATTGAGTTAAAAATGCAATCATGATAGTCGCCATTCCTGTTAAATAAACAGGTATGACATTCGCATGGGCATAACAAGGATGTACTAGGCCATGCTGTTCCATCTGGGGCTGAAACTATATTTTTGGCTGTTTTAATTATGTAAACTCAAAAAATGTTCGCGCTTCGCGCAGACTTTAGCCTCGTTTAGCTATGGTTTTGTATCTGAAGCATATCTATTCAGCCAAGAGATATTATGCATACTAAAGCATACGTTGCACTTCACTGTGTGATTCTAATTTCAACCAACAATCTCTATTAACTTGGATTATAACACACCTTTATTTTTTTTATCAAAAATTTCTCCCAGTTAAAAAAAAATTTCTCGCTTTCTAGTCTGATTTTAAGCTGCATGTGAGCACATGAGTTCGTTCCAAAACAGCTTATCTATGTAACAGTGTAAAGCAAGATTCACCCCAGACGCGGTTGGCGGCAAGTGGCGCGTTTTTGCGTTCGACGGCAAGCGGCGGGGTTTTCACACCAGACGGCGTCATGCCGTGACGGCGTGATTTTTTCGCTTGAAACAGCTGACGGCAAAGTTAAATCAGATTTAACTTTGCCGTCAGCCGCACTACTTGCAGACTGAAGAGCTGTGTGCAGAACCTTGTTGCAACGGGACAATTTCGTAGTTTTAAGTTAGTTTGCTTGAGGATAGAAGGTTTATGTAATATTTATTTATGGTAAGGGTACAGTTTGTCTTTCCCTAATATTTTTTTTTGACAAAGTGTCGCAAAAAGAATAAAAGACACGATGAAAGGTGCAATAATGTTGGTTTGATTGTTGTGTTGTGGACTTTTATTTAGATAAACTTTTGCTTAAAAAACAATGGAATTCAATGAAATGCTGATACAATTGGTTCAGGATTCTCCCTGTATATATGATTCTGGTAGCAGCCAGTACAAGGATCAAAAGCGGAAAGAAAATGTTTGGAAACATATTGCCCAACAAACTGGCCAGACAGGAAAGACTTGATACCCGGTAAATTAATTTGATCATGACACGATTATCAATGTTGCAGTTGAAACTTGCATGAAGCGCTGGAAGAGTTTGAGAGACCGCTTGGCTTTAAAGAAAAGAGGAAGAAAGAAAATGCACAAAAAAGTGGTGCTGCTGCTGCAAATTTACAGGGTGGGAGCACTATGAGGCTCTTAAATTTTTGCAAGAGCATTTGAGGCATAAAGTGTGAGTGATTTTTAAAATTAATATAAATGTTTTAAAAACTGTGGTTTCTCATAGGACTGTTGGCAACTTTCCCCAAACCTCCAGTCCAATTATTGATTTCACACAAGATGAAGCTACACCAGAAGATGGTATTTTTATATTTGTTTGGTTTCAATCAATTCAACTTAACATATACTAATGTATAGTGTCTTGCACTTTGTGTATGCTTATGTGCAGTTTTGTACAGTCTAGTTGTTTTCAATTGCATATACTCCTGGTGTTTTGTTACCTCTTTGTATTTTCTCTTTTCTATCCAGTATCAAACATTTTTGTGCAATGTATAGTGTCTTGTATTTTTATATGCTTTTTTGTACTTTTTTATATTCCAAGTGTTAATTGCGTGTGTTCATGGTGTTCTGTTACCTCATTATATTTTTTGTTCTGTATTATTAGCCAATGTTTACGCTGTTTCTGGCTTATCAAACATGAAAATGTGCAAAAGCTTTGTTTGCTTTATTGAATATGTACAAAAACAAATTTAACAAAACAGTGAATGAAAAGAACTAGGTTCATATGTAGCAAAGGTAATGCATATCCTTACTGGGCTTTAATAACAAATTGTTCACATTGCTAAGATATTTGTCTTAATAAATAAAAAACATGACTATTTGATTCTTTACTGGGGTGGGGTTTAATATACTCCTTCTGTCAGGCACACTGTCTTTCTATCAAGCACACTGACCCACTTTATTTGGCTATAAGCGTCCAACAGCGCAAATAACCATGGACACATAAGTTATGAGCCGTTACTTTTCGTGCCCTTTTGACTTTGGCAAAGCCTTTGTTCAGTACAAGATGATCCATTTCCTATCCCGCTGTGTTTGCAAGACAAAAAGACTTCGTCGCCGCGTCGCCAAACGCACAGCTGGTGTGAACGCCGTTTTTGCGTCAAACGTTGCGCGGAAGAAACGCGATCAACCGTTGCCGCCGCTTATCGCCAGCCGTCACCGTCAACCGCGTTTGGTGTGCAGAGCCCTTTAGAGTAAGAAAAGCAGACATTTGCACCCCCAGTCCCCCAGGCTGTACTTCAGTAAACCCTAATGTATTTCCTTATGTCACAAAAAATTTTGGCAACTTTATTCTAATTCGTTCACTTCTTAATAATCTGGTTTATCACCTAAACATGGCAAGTTTGATACATTTTCTTTGACGAACACATCATTTAAATTTTGCGGCACGACCAAAAAAACAAAGAATTTACGCCAAAAATGCTTGTCACCAGAAGTCTGGCAAGATTTTGCCAGCATGCATACACCTAACTATACACCTCTCAACTCTAAACCGAACCTGACAAAAGTGGTTCACTCCGGCATGACATCACAACTTGTATTATACAGAGTCAAGATAAAATTTGATAAAAAAATCAGTATTTATTAAATAAAACAGTGCTTTGAATTTCTCAGGTATTTTATTATTAAGCTGCTTGCTTTTTAATACGCCACAAAACTTAGAGTTAGTATAAACAAACAACTTGATTAAGGTGGTGACCTCTATCTACAAGAAACAATTTATTTCTTGCAAAACACTTCAACTTAGAAATTACATAAATTAGACTAACCTCAAACTTTATGTTTCTTGTTTGTTCGTCTGACATTTCACAGTTTAAACAAATTTCTTAAAAATTCCACATGTTTACAAACCTAATGTAACAATTTGAAATCAAACATTCCTATAAGAATTGTGTTAATCTATTTAAAATAATCACATAATATTATCTGCATTAAAAGAACATAACACATTTACAAAAAGTTTTTTATGAATAAAATTAAGGTGTCAACAATGTCCAACTACATGAATGTTAAGAAAATCTATAAGACACATAAATTTATCAGCTTTTTCAATTAGTTTGGGTTTGTTTGCTTAACTCTCAACCGATAACTAAAGGTGGCTAAAAATAAATCGGTTTAAAACTAAAATTTGCTATCATTGCATCTTAAGTTGTTAATAGAACAAAACTATTTTATGTAAAACAAATGTTAGTCCACACTTCATTATAAAGCCAACGAAAGCCAGCCAGCAGCAGTTGTAGAAAACGACTGAAGCAATGTTTGTTCAATGTGAACAATGGAGAAAAGTTGGACCCTGGTCTAAAATCCTACTACCTTTTATGAAGTAAGGAAATACAGTTACAAAACCAGTCATAAAAATTAAAAACTGGGAGAACAAATATTATTTACACACACCAACCCAAAACGTTAAAATACAAATAATGTGCATTGATTCAATAATTTAAATGCTGTCGTAGGAATCTAGACCAGTGCTCGGAAAGAATGCTTAACATCACAAGTTTTTGTTATTCGGAAAAAAAAAAAATAAAAAACTGTTTTTAAATGCTCATTTTTTATGTGTGTTTTTCATTTAGGTTGTATAAACTTGGTTTAAATGTTTGTAACAATTTTTGGCGCTGGTCCAGAATTCTACCACAATTGTTTGGGTTATGGTGCTGGTTAACGTTTGGGTCGGTTAGGCAATATTATTAAAAAATTATACTTAACCCACACCGACCACAACACTAACCGACCCAAATATTGTGCGTTGATTTATTAATTGTAGTAGGATTCTAAACCAGCGCCCAATTTTAACCAAATGATTGATAGAAGTGGAAAACCTACTTTTTAAGAAAATCACAACATTGTTCCTAATAAAAACATCAAAAAAAGAAAAAACTTTTATCTAAAAACTCTTTATAAACTTCAAGAACTACAATAAAACGAATATTTTTTGGTTAAGCAACAACACAAAATATGAAAAACAAGGTAGTAAAAAGTTGATGCAAAGCACATTAAGTTGTTCGTTCGCCCAAGGTTTGTTTACTTTTGAAACGAAATAGTTGGCGCGCAATAATAACGAGGGCTTCTGTGGAAAAACAAACAAACCGGGTCGGTAGCGTCGGGCGAAACAGGAACCTTCTGGTTAAAAATTAACTGAAAATTGCGAATCGTCCTTACACAATGCTGGGGTTGCAATATAAATTATTGCAACATTGAATTAAAGGACATTTAACCATTTTTAAAGTGAACTGACGCGTCATGCGTGTGTTGAAAATAAAATGGTCAAAAATTCCAATTAAAAAAGTGCTGGTTAAATATACAGCGCAGTGCTTTGCTAAACCACTTTCTGTTTTTTTTTATGTAAAATTTCACGGATGAGCAGCTTTTATTATCACCTTTGGTTTTTTCAAACTAACGTGAAGTTTTTGCAAGACTTCAGTGATTCTCAAACTGTGTGCTTTCAAGATTCTTAAGTGTCCCTCGAAACGTTTCGTTGTTTAAAAAACTACTAATTTGTATTGCAAATACGCACGCACGTAACATGCGAGACTAGGATGCACACCATCCGTTAAAAATCCAATAATATTGAAAAATTTGCAAATTGCATTGCCAAGTATTACAATCGTTTGTCAAGGTACCGGTACAAAATTGTTGCTTTGTTAAAGAGTGTGCTAAAGTATTTTTCATTTTTGGTGCGGAGGTCAAAACGTTCAGGAATCAGTGCTTTACCGGGTTAAAGCGTTGGCTTATGTTAGCTTTGTATGATTTAGTGGGTAAATATTTGGCAGCTCGTTCGAGTCTACTTAACCCAGCTACGTGCTGCTGGTCGCTAGGTTGCACCATCCCTGCAAGATTAATCGTTGCGAGCCAGGGCTGATAAACTTTACATCAACAGATTTATTGATCGTTTAACTCTGTTGGAAGAATTATACCTGACTCTAAATACTTTTAGATAGGTTTTTCTTTTGTAATTCATAAATATGCACATTTGGTAACGAACGTTCAACCTAAAACTTCAGTTTCTTTGGAGCGCAGTACAATAACAATCAAACAATTGAGGGCATTATTTCTGCTTCTTGAGAGCCTTGTTGTTTTGTTGCGCAACAATAAGCTCTTATCACGATTAGAATTCAAACAATCGACTGCACTTTGCCCGGTTGCGACACAATTCATGTTTGCATTAAGCTCATTAGCTGATAATGTCGTTTGTTTTCTTGTGCAGCAATCGCTCTTTGTCACGCAAGCCAGAGTCGAGCAACGTACGACCCGTGATTCAAATTGGACTCTTTACACAAAGTGATATGAGGCTTGAAAAAGATAAAAACAACCATTTTTTTAACTGCTGCATAACTAGGGAAAAATGCCCTTTTTTGTTAAAATTCCATGAGTATTTCATAGCAATTAGTAATGGAAGCCAGGTATTGTTTCATTTTTTGCTGTAATCTTCTTAGGTTGATTCGATATAAATTGTTTTAAACGTGGAAATAAATTTATAAAGTTATTTTTGTGGTAACCCTGTCGTACCTTTGCAGCTTTGCTTTCAGCGGTGAAATTGTTAATGACCCCAAAATTCTAGATCCGCCTCTGCCCCTGAGTTAGTTGCACACTTTCCATAGTTTGTTGCAAAAAATGGAAATTAAGTCGATTGAAGCCCGATTTGTTTTCAACAAAACTAGAAAGCTGCTAATATTTCGACGTTTAAATTATTTGTGAAAATCTTGTACCTTAATCTGTATCATTGGAAACTTTAACCAAACGAGTAACTCTTTATATACTTTGTCCTCTAGCGAGCAAAGGTGTTGTTCGCGAAAGGCTGACAACTTGCGAGCCAAGAAACATAACGTTAGCGCTGTCTAGAAAGCCGCAGCGCAACAATTGTGAAAACTAATTCATCTCTTTGTCGCCTCTAGCGAACAACGTCGGTTGCTTCACGAGAGGCTGACAACTTAGCGAGCCGTTTTGGCGCTGTCTGAAAAGCCGCAGCGCAACAATTGCCACAATTGAAAAACGATTTCAGATCTTTGTCGCCTCTAGCGAACAACGTCAGCTTGCTTTACGAGAGGCTGACAACTTGCCGAGCCGTTTTAGCGCTGTCTGAAAAGCCGCAGCGCAACAATTGAAAAACGATTTCAGATCTTTGTCGCCTCTAGCGAACAACGTCAGCTTGGTTCAAGAGAGGCTGACAACTTGGCGAGCCGTTTTGGCGCTGTCTGAAAAGCTGCAGCGCAGCAATTTCACCAAATTACCAAAGTTTAGCTCTCTGTCGCCTCTAACGGGAAACGGCAGCTTGG
The DNA here is from genome assembly GCF_963924565.1 of Ascidiella aspersa. NCBI lineage: Eukaryota > Metazoa > Chordata > Ascidiacea > Phlebobranchia > Ascidiidae > Ascidiella > Ascidiella aspersa. Next base: position 38,707,664 of record NC_139447.1, on the reverse strand, counting down.
CGAGTCCGTAAGGATAATGTTAGTCTAGCGCTGCCTGGAAAGTGAATACAATACAAGCGCAAGAATTTGTGATTTATTGTTCATCACTTATTGGTAAATGATACGAAGTTGCTTAAATCTATGAAGTTAGTGAATATTTGTATAAAGTCAAGTTTGCCAAGATTGAACGGATTAGTTGCAAAAATTCTTAACTTGCAATTCACAAACCACAAAGACAATGCAAGAGGAACTACTAGTTAGTGGGTCAAAGGTTAAACCACCACAATATTTTTAAAATTGCTCCTTTAAAGCTGAGTTCCAAAGTCCTCATGCGTTTTTTTGATTGAAAGTTAACCGAATTGGGTCAAGTAATTGCATATAGTTATATATACATATATAATTCAGGTTTTAGTCGCCAGCTTTGCTCGAGGTCGTAGATCCTGGATAGAAACGTTACACACTTGATAACCTGTGGAATCGGTTTTAAAGATTTACAATAAAAAAATGATGTTTTCGATCCTTGTTCCAAAAATCTTGTCGCATTCCCACTATACCTGTGTATATTTCAACAGGGGAACATTGGCCACCGTGTTACCTGATTCCACTAAAACAAACTGCCACAGCATTTCAAATGACATACTGTAAGGTGGCTTATAGATTTATTGTACATTCGAAAAATTCAGCATAACTCCGCTTTCAATTAAACATCTTACAGCGCTGTAAAACAAGTCTAGCAAGTATTGCGTTCATATTGTTCTGTCTAGTTGCAGTAGATATAGTTTGCAGTAGAATTTGAATAAACTATCTTTGCAAAAATAGCGAATGCGTTAGGGATTAACTGGTCAACTAACGAACTCGGTAGGCAGGTTGCATACGGAAAAGGAAATATGCCAGAACGTTTTTAAACAGACTTTTCGAATGCAAACAAGACATTGGTGAAATAATTAAAGTTAAGTCAAGTCATTTCACAAAATAGCAAGTCGAGACCCAGTCCAAGTCATGGGTTGCCCAGGTCCAAGTTGTACATTAAGCGTCATATTAGGGGACCAACAGTCTGGATCAAGCAGCTGAGCCATGGAATCCAAATCGGTGTATATTGAGATCAGCCAAAGATTTATCGAAATGCATTACTCAGTACAATTTAAATAAAATGGATTTTAAACATTTTGAGTGGTGAACCGTTTTTAAGGGACATCAAACCAACTAGAATAGCAATTTAACTGTAAAATATAAAATACATAAAGTATAACATTGTATCTGTAGTAGATAAAAATAACATTTATGGACGGTCTAAAACTGGAATCGTTTTAATACGATTTGATAAACATTAATTATGAGATGGCAGAAAACTATTTAACAGAATCCAGCTAAAAATTAAATGTTAAACATCAAATAAGATAAGCAAAGCCGCACTAAGAGGATTAAGGCATCAGGTGCCACTATACAAAGACAAGTCTTTAAAAACTATATCAAGCTTTTCGCAAATCCGTAAAACTGAAAGCAATTCAAATGCACGAAGTAGAAGCACAAGTCAAGAACAATGAAGTCTAACATACCCCTATTTAAAATTAGACAAACACGGTCATTTACCAAAAGAAATAAATCACTGTAGATTAAATTGTGAAAATTATCGAAAATATAAAAACTCAATAGTGACGGACATTTGTACAAACAAGCATTATTTCAAAGGTCGTTTCGCTTTTGTTTTTACTTTATTGCAGTTTAGGCGGTCTTTAAAGTTACAAAAATATCACAAAAACAACAAAATAAAGTTTTCAGCTTGATTTTAGAGTTTTTCGTGGGATTTCTTGCAATTTAGCATTTAGTAAAATCGTTGGACATGGTAAATAACTAAAATATTTGTTGTCTGCTTGCTTGAGTTTTGTTTAATTGCCGTTGTTGTTAAAATAGAAGATCTGAAAAGCAAATGCGCATTTAATAAAAAATGCACGAAAACGCATGTGGACAATACGTGTACACACTGCACATATATAATATATTGTTAGTGGTTAATAAACTATTGCTACACTATTTAATTACGTAGAGCCAGTAGTGTCCATACATTGCTTATTAAACACAACATCCAAATGAAGTTGCCATGATATTGAGGTTCCAGTCATGTACAGTTTAACAAACCTTAGACCACTACTGTCTCCATAAGATAGGAGGCTTTTGCCGTCTATGAGAATGCAATTAGCGTTATTGAGTCAGACTTACAATATGTTTAGAAGGGTAATGTGCATACAGCTGTATAAAGAATTCACAGATTTTGTTAGTAAAGTCCGATTGAATATACTCCACAGCAGTATTCACCACTGTATAGTGTGCTGTACACACAAAGCTTGATACAACATGCCAAAATGCACCAACTTAACCAGATATACCTTGTGAACAATCCAGTGACAATGTAATGTTTCCAGGAGTTACACAAGCAGCTATAGTTGATCCGCTTTGACCGTTACAACATCCTACGTTTACGTCTGAGCCCTCGGTTACTGTTGTAACATTTGTGTTGGTTCCATGCACACAGTAATCAGCCGATGGCTGGCTACACACGGCTGTACAAAGTAGCGTTAAATACTTTTGTGAACAGACTTGGGTAAATTATGTTGTAGCTACCTTTACACCCATTAGTGACCATCCAGCTCCCAGCAGCGTTACAAACAGCACTTGCACTTCCAATGTAACCAGAAGTACAGGTGAGATCTTTAGAGCTTCCCACAATTATCAAGTCAGATGTGGATGGAGATACGTAAGAAGGACTTGATGGTATCGTGGTCGTATCGCAAACTTTTCGCGGAAACAATAATAAAGGTCGTGTTTACAGCAAGTACCAATTAGATTATTTAAGGACTGGATTGAAATCTAAAAACTTTTACCACTATTGATATTGAGACACTGGGTCTCTGTTTGATTTGGTTGGGTCGCTGACCGCAGTAATTCACATGTTTATACTCAATTCACATTTTTATACAAAGATTGTTTCTGAGAAAGATTTCTCTATGAGAAAAATTAAGGAAGCAATACAATAATAATAGTTATTGAAATTCGAAATTCTTCATGCTAATGCCTAGTTTTTGTTCGCTTACGAGAAAAAACAATTAGGTCGCCGAACCTTGGTCTTCATACTTACGCTCAATATTTCGGTCGCCGCGAAAAAAGGTTGAGAAACACTGAATTAGATTATCAAAGGATTGGGTTGACATCTACAAACTATTATCACTATTGATATTGAGACACGTGCAAATAAAGTAAATAGTGGAGTGGTTCTCAACCGGGGTATTTAGGGGTTTGTAAAAGTTTACAACTTGTATCAAATATGATATTTAATGTTTGTGGTATTATTGTGTAATATCAATAGCTTCTAACATTTGCTTTATTATCTTTTTGTTTTTCTGACAAAGGTAAATTTTACTTTAGTGTTAAAGCATTAGGTTCCATTAGGAAACATAATACACAAAAGTTTTAAGGGATTATTGACCGCTTTAAGATAAAGAAAAGGGTTTCCTTAAGACAAAAAGGTTAAAAACCACATAAGTAGTGTTTTGTTATTATTATCCAAGATTAGAACAGAAAGCTGTGGCGTTTTTAAAACACTTTTAATAACCCAGATATACCTATTGTACAGGTTGGTATTCCATCCAAGCTCCAAGTACCATCAGCTTGGCAGGTTGAGAGCCCGGTAGCTGTCCCTGTGTAGCCAGTGGTGCAGGTGAATGTGTGGCTCGCTCCAAACCCACTGTTTGCTGGGGCTGCTGACACACCAGCTTGGCTCGGATTTCCACATCCTTGCAACACACAACATAATTGATACGTTGTAAAAAAGAAATACGATTCACTTTTGCAACATGTGGACCTTTAAGAACTTAAGAGGTATGTTTTTATGTTCTCCAATACTTTTAAGTTTTAAACAACATAAAAAATATTACTTAATGTTTAGTCCATCGTCATGAATAAAAATATATGCTTTCATTTATTCATTTAGTTTAGGGAATATTCCATTTACAGCACCAATAAGGATCTACTAAATATTGCAAACAGTTATAAAGTAATTTTGGACAAATCAATCACTTTAAGACGGAGGTACACATATAACACAGCTAACGAATTTAGCTTTAAAAATTAACCTAAAAACTAATTGTGACTAAGACTTGATGTGAAAAACTTAACAGATCATAAAATATCTCACTTGCAGTTGAAAATTCCAAATACCCGAAAGATTCGGAGCTATCGTAGTAACCTTGAAGACTTATGCTGTACGTCTCAGGGTTAGCATTGGTTTGGAAATTCATCGATAACTTAACTAAGCTACGATCTCTCACAAAGCTTTATGTAAACATGTTTATTGGTTGCATTAATTTAAAATTAAAAAAAAATATAAACAGTATTTTAGGGGACATAATGATTAAACGTTTAAGTTAGACGAAGAACGAATAATATAGAAGTAGGTAACCATTTATTTTCAAAATGAAAATAAAAAAATATTTGAATCGTTTAAAATCTTGCCTACTTCTATAACGTACTATGATATACCAACTTAGTAAATTTTTATATTAATATTGCAAAGTTAAAAGTGTATTCATTGTTTTGTTTGTTTGCTTAAGGAGCTCAAAGAAGTAACAGCAGTTTAAACAGGCAAACTAATTGCATAATACAAACAGTTGATGTTGAATTGATATACAACATCACAAGTAAAAAAAACATTCTCCTTACCTGAATGAAACTTGTTTTTTTATATGTGCCTTTTAGATTGAAAAAATAATCATCGCAATATTCTCTGTAGCATTCCCCAACCACCTACAACAAGTAAAAATAACATCCTGTAAATATGTTCACCTGAATATCAGGTAAGATTATTAATTTAATTAAAAATTAATTTAAGTTAGTTGGTGAAAATTACACTAAATTAAAATAAAATAATTTATGGAACACACTCACAATGTTAGAAATAATCCATTTAAAGTTGTATTTAATAGATTTGGTAACAAGTAATATAGATGCAGTTATGGTGCTTCCTGGTAAGATTCCATTTAGTGAAGTTGTGAGGGTTAGGGGGGTTTTTACTGAAAATAATTTGTTATGTATAACCAGTAGGTTTAATTTGTTATGTATAACCAGTAGGTTTAATTTGTTATGTATAACCAGTAGGTTTAACAAACTTTGCAATGTTTTTAATGTAATCACATGTCTCACCATAATGCAAGGGCAAAATCAAACACAAAACGCCCTTTTTTGTGCGACAAGAAGTCAAGCCTTCTTCCTTTTAAAGCACAGCTAATGTTTTCGCTGTTCGCTTTCTGCGCTAATACCAGATTTGGGAATAACAATGAAATTTATGTAACTGAAGCAGATTTATTTAAAAGGTGTTCTTACAAGGACTGTTGAAAGTCACCTTTTTATGTTATGATAGTTACCGCGTAATTATTCTCTATAGTGAAACTAAGACAATGTGTTTAGAGTTTAATACACAACTTATTTTTCCTCAACCAAAAGCTTTTAGTTGACTTAGCACACTGCTCGGCACTAATGTTGCGCTAAATAAAGCATGTGGAAAAACAATCTTTGTATAGTATTACAGGTTCCAATAGATGTGCTTGCGATTTAGCGTATAACCGTACATGGGACTTAGGAAACTGTGCTGCTGATAGTCGAAACACGCTTCTACCAAAATCAACCACACTTATTTTACGATCTTGTTTTCTTTTCACCTGAAGTAAATGTTAATTCAAGATTCTGATAAATTGATAATGTTTGAACATAATAAGACAACTATGATTATTTAGGGCGATAATGCAATAAAATAGAACTCGGAAAAATCAACAATCGATTACCTAAATGTGTGCAAAACAACTTGAAATAAAATGTCTACAAACTAACTTGTCATAATTTTTAAATGTTTTAACACTTACTCAAGTGTATACCTACAAAACACAGTGACAAAAAGTCAAGCTTACCATAAACACATAAAGGTAATTTTAAAGGATCCATCCATTGACCGTCCCAATAGCAGTATGCCTTTAGGTTTATGCCATGATATCCACTCATGCATGTAAAGTTGTGGAAGCTGTTGTATCCCTTATTAAGTGGAACATCCTGGACAAATCCCCTAGATGTAATATTTCCACAATCTAAAAGAATTAGTTTTTTTTTTTTAATTCTAAAACAGTCACCCATCTATCCCACAACATGATGACACCACTTAGTCTAAACATGAAACCTATTTTAATTTTGAAAAATAATTTTAATTTCCATTTTTAACTAGCTCAAACAAAAAATCAATGCGTAAATACAAAGCTTGATTTATGGTATGGTCAGACGTTTATTGGACCAATTTATAGTATTTTTGTAGCCAATAGTAGCTAATCCATAAACGCCTTGTTATTATGGCAGACGAATTGTTAAAAAATATTTTGTTAATTTTTTTGTGTAAATAAATTTGTTAAATTCATTTGAAATTTTTTTAATTATTTCACAAAGCCTATAGAACTAGGTTCAACTTACATTGGACATTGAGACCGCGATTTGCTAAGCTTAACCCATCGATGGTTGTCACAGAAATACTTGTATCCGTTAAAGTGAGTGGACCTAACGAAAAATTAATGCTTACTTCCTCCTCAACCTGGTAGTACCCTGGGGGATAGAACGTACAACTACTGAAAATAAAACACAGAGATTGATCACCTTGATGGAGTTTTCAACTAAAGCTGTGTCATTTCAAAAAACAACTGAACAGAAAAAAATATTTTAAATCAAGTCCAAACTGTAGCCTCATTTAAATTTAACTATTTTTTTAAAGGTGGCATTTCTAAAATGGTGTAAGACAAAACACTCACATCATCCCTAACTAATCAAAGTTAAATTTCACCAAACAATAATGTTTACATTTAAGCAAAACTAACCTAATCTTTGTTCTGTTGCGGTAAGTAAATATATCAATTTCTGGAGTGCATTTACATTTTGTGTTGAAGGCATCGTAGCTACATGTAACAGCAATCTGTGAAAAAAGTTGAAGTACAGAATCGAGGCTTACAATAACAAAGTATTTAAAAAAATATTCCACTTTTTCCATTTATTCCGTTCAATAAGGCAAGTTTATTAGGACACAGATGCAACAAATTATACTTTGTTTAAGCAATATTAGTATAACTATATTCAAAAATAACAAGCTAATGAAAATATTAAAATATCAATAAAGTTTAGAAATTCAGTTTATTCCATTGAAGGGAACTACTACCAATAACTTTTTGTTGCGATCATGCAATACATAAACAAGGTCACACTTAGTTAGGATTGAATTGGTAAAAAAGAAAATATTATTATAACGGGTTAAACTATAGCACGGTTCTTATATTTTACAGCCTGGTACCGTCATATAAACCATCAACAAACACATAAAAATGTTTTGTTTAAAAAACAACTACAGCCTAAGAAGAGCGTAAACCGCTTTTTCTACCATATATTCATGGTCACAGAGTTACACACAAAATTTCAGAAAAGGATCAGGGCGTTAGCCTAAAATCATAATGAAAACCTGTAAAACAATACTTTCCAGCAGCACGATATATTTTATTGTTCATTTATTTAAAGTGGCAAAAATAGTAACTTACATAGGGTCGTACTTTTTATGTTATGTCATATTAAAAAGATGGAATATGCTTACTGTTAGTTTGTCACTTAAAATTCTTTAAATAAATGCTAAACGGTTTGCATTGCGGTATTTCAACAGTGCGTTGCTAGCCAGAAACAATGATGTTGGGCCTGGGTTTGAACCACCCGGCTTTACACGATCAATGAAACGACAAGCCAACCAAAGGGTATTGTAATGAGTTTAACAAAGATAAAGATGAACACACAAAATGCTTATATTTACTCCCTGAAATTACAAGTTTTAAATATCAGAAGTTATGAGAAAAATTGATCAAAAAATGTCAGGTTCTCACATTAACTGCAATCAGCAAAGCATTAAGTAAAAAATGAATCAATGTTACTCAAATTAGAAAACAACCTTTATTTAGTAAGAGAAAAATACATTTACAAATAGTTAAATTGTTGTAACTTACATCTCCATTGACTACAAAGTTGACATGAAAATTGGTATTTGCAAGTGCAATGTCCAAGTACACATATCCATTAACAGCTTGGGTAGGGCTTGGATAAAACTTGACTTTCTTAACTAAAAAAACATCATTTTAATTCACATTCACCACATGGCCTATAAACATATGTTTGACGAATAATTATATTTATTAATACATCTTGTTAAAAAACAACCACTTTACAAACACAATCTAATTGTTAAACTTTTTAGACAAAAAAAGCATCATTTGTTAAACTCTAGACTAGATCAGGTTTGCCAGACTATAAAAATGTTTTAAGGCCAAAAAAATACAAAAAAGGCCAAATTGAAATTTACCGGTTTCTATTGAAAAATAATAAAATATACATATACATGTTTAACAAATTTACTTGTATTTTTATTAGTTTTTTAAGAATTTCTTCTAAATAGTGGGTTTCAACGAATTCTTATGATAGCGTCCAATAGTTGAATTTGTGTTCTGTTTCTAGGCTTTGCTTTACAGCAGTAACTAGTGAAAATATTATTTCAACAACTGCATTACTTGCCGGTGTTATCAGAGATGTTAAAGCATATTTTGAGAGTTCTTTAAAGTTATTGTGTTTAAACACACTTTGCCAGAATGGAAGAGTGTCTTTTGGAATGCCACTTTCTGAAAAATATTCTTCTTCACACCATTGAACAAGACTGACTTTTCTGTACTGAGATTCAATCAAACTAATATAACCTTCCATGTGATGAAAAAATGGCAAATCTTTAAAATTTCCTTTTAATGTCTGACTAAGAATTGTGCAAGGATTTAGCAATGAAAGACCTTTGAATATGTTGACAGAATCTGGAAGCCTCTTCTCTACCTGACTTAATGAGCACTTGAAGCATAGATAGACATCTTATTTTAACCTGCATTATTTTTTGATTTTCTATATCTTTGCAGCTATTTAATACTTTTAGTCAAGTAAACTTCTTAATAATTTACAACCAAATAGTCTCATTTCATAGTCTCATCTTTGTTATAAAGCCTGCTGTATAAGCTCTCATGGTGCACAAATAATTGTTTTGAAAGTTCATATGTGTCACCATTTGTTTGTTGGAATAGTGAGTTCGTTTCAAATTCTTGAACAATTGGAGTGGCAAACACAAAATATAAATAATTCATTCTATCTGCAAACATCTCTTTTATTAATCAAATTCATATTTTGCATTCAAACCTAATTTAGCTTCACAACTGCTAAAGTAAGCCAATAATGCTTCCCAATTCATCAAAATATTATATTTCCTCTAACTAACCATCTAGTCTTGGACAATTTTTAAAATGGAAGTGGGGCTTGACTGCCTTCACTTTCTGCAGTATTCATCACCTCAAACAGTGTTTTGAAATCTTCTCTTCTCAGAATAATATGTGAAAACCACAATGGCACTTCAGTGAGAATAAATCCAACATTTGATGGAAATTTATTTTTTTAAACAAACATTGTGCTGTTGTGTTAACAGCAGGAACAAGAGACATAAAAGCTGTTTGGATTCTTGCCTTTTTTTCGCAGTAATATCGTACAACTATGCAAAGGTGCTTTTGCACCGCTATATCTGTAGACTCGTCCACAAGCAAAACATACTTTTTTTCTAGCAGGTCATTTTTAAGTTCTGTTTAAGTGATTTGAAATAATATTTTTAATGATTGCAGTTGGTTCTACGCAGGTTTATATTTCCAAGAACACTTTTTTATCCATGATACTTAGGGATGTTCAAAGTAGAATCCCAAGGTATTCTAGAATAATAGGTTTCGAATCTAGAATAACGAATCCAGAATAGCGAATCCTAGTATATTTTTATTAAATTATTTAACCTCGATTTTGTTTATGGAAGGGATTAATCTTAATCTACCCTACAGGGCCCACAATCACAGCAATAAATCGCCCAAACAATTTTCTAACATGTGTACATTATAATAAAAAAACTCTCTCACATGTTTAACATTCTTAACAACTGTCATCTGAAGCCGTTCTGTAAACTGGAATATGTCAACTGTCCAGGTTGTGTCCAAAACTTATATTTTTGCCAATAGTGAGCAAATGCAACACTGCACACAGAAGTCTTAAGCAATTCGGTCCTGTTTTTGAAAGCATTGTTAAGTTTTATTGCTTCTTTTTTGACTAACATGATCTGTTATGCAGTCAAATGATGTACTGCAAAGAATACAAAGTTATTATTGACATAACGAATTCTGGACAATTACGTTGTGCATAACTGCATAACTTCCCTGAATATTGGCCTAAAGTTGACCTTAAGTAACCCCATAGCGCATTTTGTGGACGGCCAGCACGTTTTGCAACGCTATGTTACTTTTGCAACTTAATTTTTAGGGGAAAATTGCGAACTCCACACCAGACATTACACGCTAGTCGCTCGCCCAATAACGCTTGATTGACACTTAATTATTAGACGAACGTTATCGCGAGACGCGGTAATTGGTCGCCCGAAAAAACGCTGACACTGCACTACGAGGTTACATTTAAAGCAAGCACCATAAATTGGTCGCCGCAGCGACAGGCCAAATTACCACACGCGTTTGTGCAATTAGGCGCAACAATCGGCGGTAAAACATTAAATTATATCGGTTCCAATTACCCGAAATAAACGGCAGAATTGGATTCGAATCTCATCTGGATTCGAATCCAAGGATTCGATATTCTACTTTGAACATCCCTAATGATACTTCACCACTTCACCAATATGATCTATTGAGCAAATAGATGCATGGCACTCTATGGTTAAACTTATATCAATTTCTTCTATTTTTTTCTGAATTAGTTGCTTTATGGAAAAACTTAGTAAGAGAACTTCAAGAGGAGTTTGGTATTTTATTTAGGTGTTTTTTGTTTTTTTCATGTGTAGAAATGTTGCTGAGCTTTGGCAGTATATTCACTTTGCACATTACACAGTAACCACTTTGCCCATCATCCGCACATTTTAACCACAGGTAAGATTTTTCCTAAGCTTTATTGTATTTTCTTCCACCTTCATAACTAGTCTTCCACTTAGGCATTGTAAAGGGATAAAAGTATAAATCTAAAATAGATTGACACCAGCTGCAGTTACAGTAAATATATCTAGTTATAACTTACAGTCAACTTGGATAACCACAACAATAAATGGTGCTGGTGTAGAATCCTGCCACAACACAATTATTTGGGTTAAGCAATATTATTAAATAATGAATATATAAATACTTGACCCACCCACAGCCAAACGTTGATTCGCGTCCTAACCCAATATCGTGCGTTGATTTCATAATTGTTTCAAGCGGCTGTGGAAGGATTTTAGACCAGCGCCCAATAATGTATTATGTATTTTAAAGAGTAAATTAAAAAAAGCCAAATTTAAGGCCAAATCTAAAAAAAGGTCAAAGTATAATTTCTAAGGCCAACAGACTTTGAAAAAGGCCAATCTGGCAACCCTGGACTGATGAAAAAAAAATATTATTTGACTTCGGATTTTGGGATTCCCCTAAAGGTGATTTATTATATTAAATTTCTTTTTTTTAATTAGGGTTTAAGTTCTATAATAAAATTTTAATATTGTTTTTTCTAAGCTATTTTTATGTCCTAATAGTGGTATTAATATTTAAGGCAAAATTATAAACGTATAGTTGCATTATTTAAAGGTGTTAAAATACGTTTACAAACCTGTACTGCAGGATATAATGAAAATGCAATCTTTTATAATCGCAGTAAAAACTTACTGTCATCCGGAGTGACGTTGTTCCCAAGAACAAGGCACATCGAAAACATCCCAAATAAATAAAAAAGTCTTAAACAATCCATCGTAAATAAATCAGTTTACAAACTTAGCATCAAGTAGACTAGTTTTGCTTTAGTTAAAAGATTTTCCTAAAAATAAAATGAAATTTTGCAAAAAATCGCATAATCGCGAAAAATAAAATTTTAAGTAATATGTTTAATCTATATTTTTCAAGTAAAATGCGTTTGCTATGGGTTTTATACTAGTTTTATAAAGCAATAATATAATTTCTGAAGATCATTCTAGCTGAAGAAATTAATAGCAGTAATAGCCTATAAACATAAAACATTTGTCGAAAGTCTATTGTTTTAATGATTGCAGAAATCACTAATCTGAGTTTTTTTTTTTTTTTAATGTATTATACATTCAATTTTTAATTGATTCCACATAAATTTCTGCCCACAAAATTTATTAAACGGAAATGACGGAATTGCCGAGAACTCTAGGTTGAAAGTACAATACATAAAGTTTGCCATATTGTCGGACCATCTAAGCCACTTTGCATGGCCGAACTGCCCACATTAAGATGTGTTTAAATTAGCACCTACATCTTTTGAATAAGAGATGCGGTGTAAAATTTCATGGAAGCGTACTGTAATCGTTATAGCTCCAAAACTTTTGTTAAAGTAACTATTTAGGTTAAGTCGAACCGGAACCTTACCGGGACTTTATGAACCGGTTTTAGGTCAAATTTCCCCAACCTGAACCTTAACCGAACCCGAACCTGTCACAAAAAGCGGTTCACTTCAGAATGACGTCAAAACCTCATTTTTACAGAGTCAAGTTATGCCACGTTAGAAGTTTTATGAAGAAAATGATTGGCTACTCATTAAATAAAACGTTCATTTTTTTATTTTTCAGACATTTCAAAAATAAGCTGCATATTTACGTCACGTAACTTTACATTTATTGAACCACATTTTCATCACAAATTACATCCGAACCGGAACTTTGAAATCACCTCAAACAGTGTTTCCCAACAAAAACAGTCCTGTAAAGAACCTCAAGTAGTATTTTTCCATCAAAAAGTGTACTGTTAAAACCTAAAGCAGTGTTTCCGAATAAAAAGAACACTGTTAAGCACCTAATGCAGTGTTTCCGAATAAAAAAAAACACTGTTAAGCACCTAATGCAGTGTTTCCGAATAAAAAAAAACACTGTTAAGCACCTAATGCAGTGTTTC